>NC_142676.1:15215130-15347630 GCF_964200805.1 Pocillopora damicornis
AAATGACAACCCTGACCAGGAACAATTTTTTAGTTATTCTGAGTTTCAAAAGTAGTTTCGGATTTCTTTGATATTGCTCAAATTTGCTCTGAAGTTTGTCCACGTCCAATCTTGCGCCACCTTATCCGTCAAATTCGAGTAGAAAGCAATGGCGCGTGAAGCTTGTTAAGTGCGATTATTTGCATTCTAATTGGCCTTTTACGGCATTTCTCTGTGTTCGTATTGATTTGGTTTTGGTCGAGGACACTGAATCAAGAAGCATTCTTTAATTTTTTCCTACAGTAGGTCGCTCGTTTGTACGCTTTTCGAATTTTTATCTCTGATTGTTTCGGTGATTTACTCAAATTTGTATGGATCTGTAGTGTTTGCCGCGACAGTGATGTTGGAGCCGGTAGTGAGAGGAGTTACTGGGCCAAAGGAACAGGATTTGGTACAGGATCCACGTCGTCAGGGTGGGATGTTGAACAAGCCATGCTAAAACAGAAGGCTGAAGAGGAGCATGTCACTTGCCTTCTGCAGGTAATGACGGTAGAATTAACCGCAAAGAGCCTGCTTTGGGGGCGATTTAAACTTTTCCGTGTGTTGTCCCAGTTAATTTTGTGTGCAGCAAGGGATTTTTTACTTCGAGACGTTTGTTCCCGTTCCGTTTAGGACCTTAAGCTGACCTTTAAGATATGAATCGATCCAGCTCTCTCTGTACTTTTCGAATGGAGTATTTTCTGGTGGTGACACACTGAGATAAAACTCCTTTAGAACATCAGACTTATTTTAGTATTGAGACGCAGAGGTTTATAATGGAGCACACAGTTTGCTGAAATTAAAATCAAAATGTAGAGAGAACACAAAAAATGTCTCAATCTCGAGGATGAAAACCATACGTAGGTCAGATGATGACCGACCAGCCCATTGACTCGGGGTTACAGACGCCCATGGGTTTGAATCATGTTTAAAACTAAAGGGAATTTATGTGCTGACTGAAAAAAAATTTTCTTTTCCTTCCTAGGTACTTGCGAGTTATATCAGACCTTTTGGAAAACATAGCGACTCGCACTCAGAGCCATTTGCAGAGTATTTAGGGGCAGGCGGTCCATATCCATTTGTTGTCGTTTTGCTGGAGCTGTTCGGAGAGTCGTGTCTAATCCCTGCTCTTTCATCATACCTAAGGAATGATTCTGGTATGTACGCAGGCAAGACTGGATTTTTCCAGTCAGGAAATCAAAGCAAGTTTGCCCGCTACTGCCTTACTGCAAGGAAAAAGAAAGGAAAAAACCAAAAGAAGATAAATGATAATTATCATTTATCTTCAATTATAATTAAGCAATGAGAAGAATTTAGGAGCAAAATCTCCGAAATATCAGCTGCAAGCCCTAAGATCGTTAGATTAATGGGAACTACTAGACCTGTTGTATTCAACTTCAGAGTTTGACGTTTATCCGACCTCTCCATTATTTCTACCGGTGTCAGAACTAAATCTGAAACAAGGACAGTACACTTTCCCTGTCGCAGTATGAAAATTAGTCAGTAAGTAACAGTAACAGGAAGGGTCACGCACGCCGGACAGTATGACTGATAAACTAGTGGCCCTCTGTGCTAAATTCTGCTTCAAGATTTACTTCTTAGTAAACGTCGCAAATCTGTATAACTTTGTTGGTTTTATGGAAAAATGTTGAAATATTTAACCGTTTTTGTTGTTTTTTTAACAGTTCTTGATATGGCTCGCCATGTTCCTCTGTACCAGGCTGTTTTAGAAGTACTCCGTGCACTCGCGTTGTGCCCAGTCCTCTTACCTTTGTTACTCCCGCATGCCAATGGCCTTTCCGTTGAGAGAGCCTCCACAGAGGCGCCTTCTATTGTTAGCCTGCTGGACAAGATGAAACAATGTGTGGATACTTACTCCAGAACTTTGCGGTAAGATAAGCGGGAACTCTTCAATTTGTAGTAAGGACTTAGGCTGGAAAAGTAATTTTTTAATAAGTGTGGAGGGATCTCCATTTTTTACTCTTGGACCGGAAGCTATCGAGCAATATTTCATTCAAAGAACAACATAAGGTAACTGTCTCGAGCGATAACAGGAACCTATTCTAGGTATGAAATTGTTGTTGTTGTTGTTTTTTTTTGGGCTCCATATTTTGGATAAAAGAGACGTGGATACCGGCAAAACATTTCTGATATTTCAGCAAAAAAGCCAAAATATTTTATTTTTTGCGACAGTAGGGAGAAAAAAGGGAATATTGATCAATTAATCTTCTACTTTCAAGTTTTTCCACTGATATTTCGAAGGTTGTGTGAGTTTTATCCATGGATTTCTGAAGTTAATGAAACCCCTCCAAAGACAAATCTAAAGCTACTTAAACTGATTTCCTAGCGGACCTAAGTGAGATGCATAGGTACAAATATTACGTCGGGTCACTCGGCACTCACTCTTTCGCAGCCGTTGTTTGGTCGGTATCCGCCGCTTTCGCCTCCTATCGAGTTCGCCCCTTCGAGTTCGCCCCTTACCTTATACCGTGTTCGCCCCCACACTTTTCGAGTTCGACCCCACCAAGACGAGTTCGCCCCCAGATTGAGTCATGTCTAAATTAGTTGCTATCGAACATTGCAAACAAGTTAGAACCAAGACAAGTTTTGAATTTTAATTGACCGACGGCCATTTTGAAAGTTTATATGTGCGTGGGAGCTAGGGCGATGAAAGCGTGGTTTGCGATCCTGGTTTGCATTTTCTCAAGTCTGGTTGCTATGACCTTAAAACACAATGAAGTGTGCAACGCATTCTCTCAAGAAGTCTTAAATAATCAAAGGCGTGATCAAATCGTGGTTTCGTAAATACTTCAGTCTTAATTTCATAAATAAAGCTAAACGAGGTACAAGTCTAACAACTTAAGCAATGCTGTCGCGATGAAAGCGTGGTTTGCATCTTCTCAAGTCTGGTTGTTACGACCAACACATTTCGTGTTCGTTAGATAAACCCAGGTTGTTTTACATCTTTGCCAGTCTGAATAATAAGTTAAGCAATGTTGTTTTGATTAAGTGTGGTTCTCTCTATCACAAGTTCAGTGTACACAGTTATTTCTGGTAATCCCAGATCCCACGCAGAGTATTTAGTTGATTCCGTCAACCCAGTTCCCAAGCAGGTTCCATGCAATTGCCGAAATTCTAAATGGTCGTCGCTGACGTGACATTTGGCACTTTCTGCTAGTGCCTTCGTCACAAATCAACTCATCTAGATATCACTCAATCAAGGGGCGAACTCGACTTGATGGGGTCGAACTCGAAAAGTGTGGGGGCGAACACGGCGTAAGGTAGGGGCGAACTCGATAGGGGGCGAACGCGGTGCAATTCGTTTGGTCACGTGTTTCGTGTATAGGCACAAAGGAGACGTTTTCAATGTAGTCAAACCAAAGCTTGGACAAACTATTTCTTCAGGTCTACGCAAGGAAAAAGGGAAGATTCATCTGTAACAAGCACCACTAGCTTAGAACCAAATGCCTCAACAGAACTGAGTACCACAGCCGAACCAAGTTCTAAAGGGGAATCCAGCAGCTCAGCAACATCAAGCAGTGCAGGAAGCTCGTTGTTTTCAGTTGGACCGAGTACTTCTGCGGGACCTAGTACCGCAGGACTACCAAGTTCATCTAAACCAGGTAACAGCGAAGAAAAGAAGGACCAGGAGGCTGAGGGACTCGCCCTGTTGATACCTGACATCCAGGAAACTGCTAAGTTGATGCAGAGAGTAGTGCACGAATTTCACCAGCAACAAGCCTCTTCTAACAAGGAAGGGGAAGGAGGCGGCAAGGGGCCAGAAGAACAGGTGGAGTCCCTCTCTGCCGAGGAGAGGTACTTAGCCAAAATGAGGTCGCTTCAGTTTGGTGAGTGTGGCCCATGGGCGTTTCGTTTAGTTTGTAGGCAAGGTCGTGAAAGCAACTATTACAATCAGACGGTAGTCAGGAGAGTTTTTATTGCGTTTATCTTGTCAAGATTTTCTCATTGAATAATTCCTAGTACAACGAAATCTAGACTATATCGAGAACTTTGTCCCAAAAACGTAAGACTTTCGGTCGTAATCTCCTTGTCAGTTATTTCGGAATTTCAAGACACGACTGGGTTATAGAGTCAAACCTTTGTTAAACTTGATAGGAACTCACCGGATTGTGATTGAAAAAGATGACGGAAAACTAGAGTTTGAACCTGGCGGTTACCACTTTGCGTCTTCGGTGCGGTCAACGGTGAATACGGGTGGCAGCGGAAGCATGGTGCGGGCTCGGCGGCTAGCACAGGAAGTGTCGTCTCTTGCAACGTCCCTTCCGCTGTCCAGCAGCTCAAGCGTATTTGTCCGTTGTGATAAAGAGCGACTGGATGTCATGAAGGTAATAATAAATCTTTGTCAAGACATACATTCAAGCGTAGTGATGACGAATGGCAAAAGGACGAGGGCCTTCCGTTTTCGGAGTAAGGTTACATAGTATTTTCAACGAACATTGGTAGATCCAGGGGAATGTGGCTTTTTTTTTTTTTTTTTTTTTTTACCACCCGTTTGACTCTAAATTTCTTGCATGGACAGGGTTTCACGTTACTTCTCAATACAAAGTGCGTATAATTTATTTGTGCTGAAATATTTCTTAGCTTGTTTTGGTTAAATAGTTGTGAAAAATTCCTTAATTTTCTGAATCAAAATATGCAACCCACCCTCCCACCCTACCCCACCCCAGATAGAGTAATGACATTGTAAAGAGATATTCCACCCTAATCACCGTGAGTATTAGAAACGCTGTTTATATGTTTGTTAGGTTCTTATTACCGGCCCAGCTGATACTCCATACGCCAATGGCTGTTTCGAGTTTGATGTATACTTTCCACAGAACTACCCGGAATCGCCGATGCACATAAACTTTGAAACCACTGGGCACCACAGTATTCGCTTCAATCCGAATCTTTACAATGATGGAAAGGTACCGTGTAACTAACAGTCTTGTTTAACTTAATAAGTAACGTGGCATTCAACTTGACGAGTTGGCAGCTTTCCACATTCCTCTACGCTGTTGAGTCCACTTTCAAGAATTTGATAGTTATGTCGTCTCCATTTCCTCGCATTTTTAAAATATTTGGGACAGAAGCTGAACAGTTGCGTGCAAGCCTTGTCTTTGTGTTGTGTTTTTTCAGTAAGATACTGAACTCTCATGGTGCCATTGTCCAGTAAGGAGTAGAAATGAGAGCTGGCAAACTTTCAGTGAAACCCGGCGAAATGTAGGGGGAAGGGGCAGTTAATCTGCTGTAGACTGGCATCACATCCAATGAGAATAGCAATACTCCTAATTCCTTCTTGCTACTAAAACTGGGAAATGCTTCGGCTGCTAAGAGTCAGTCTCGTATGCAGAATTTTTTCATAGTGGGTGAGGTGTCTAAGACATGGGACTGACGTTTAGGACTGTTCGTGATTAGTTTACGTACAGTATTCACCCCTCCCCTGCTGATTAGTTTTATGTCCCTTTTCTTTCATTAGGTATGCCTGAGTATATTGAACACGTGGCATGGACGACCAGAGGAGAAGTGGAATCCACAGAATTCAAGCTTCCTTCAGGTGTGAACGTCTTTGGACAGTATCTTAAGTATTTTCCGAAAAATTATTATACCTTATGGCCGTGACATAGGCTACAACTCGTGTAACAGATGAGCATGTTGAATAAATTCCTTCTTGTTTCAGGTCCTGGTGTCAATCCAGTCGCTCATTCTCGTCAACGAGCCCTACTTCAACGAACCTGGGTACGAGAGATCTAGAGGGACGCCCGCTGGACAGCAGAACTCGCGGGAGTATGATGCGAACATTTGTCAAGCCACTGTACGCTGGGCCATGCTGGAACAATTAAGGAAACCGTCGTCTTGCTTCAAAAAGGTGAGATTGAGATGTCACTTTTTCCACTTAAATATTTCCTCAACTCAGTTACGGTCGGATGGAGGTGTAGTCTGGACCATTTCGTTGAGGCGTTTCGAAAACTACCGAGTGTTCATCATCTGTTCATAGAATCTTAGGTTTATCTTTGGCCTCGGTTTAACAACTGCAACGTTTTTGCACCCTGCCTGTGTTGTAGATGGTAAATCACTAAAGGGCGTAACCTAAAATATTACAAAGAGACAATATTTTACACATCATTACACGAAGTTTAGATCACTATAGGAAAGACAAACGACACCCAACATTTTCAGTTTGCGCCATATTTTTGACTCGTTAAATTTAAGACTTGTTAAAATATTAAGGGGGCTCATGAGCGGCTTTTCTTGAAAAATGAAACCTTGATTTTTTTTAAATTAGTCCGTACGTAACCATTCCATACTTTTAGCGTATCTTTTTAACTCGTGAATTGCGCGCATGCGCAAGAGCGAGTTATAGATACGATGTGGGGAATGCCATTCGCTCGCTCGCTCGATTGGTCGATTCCTGTAAACTTTTTTTAGATTTTAGGCTTTTGAGTGCATTTTATAGTTTTTGGCGAGCAATAAACAGACGAAATGGCGACCTTTGTTGCTAAGAATAGTGGTGGGGTGAAAAAGAAGCCAATGATAATCTTAAAAGAGTTTTTTTTTCGTTTTAGTTTCAACAAGCGGCGCCAGCGACTGGCAGGCATGCAAGGATTCACACTGAAATAACAGAACAACCTTCGTTTTTCATAAAATTGTAATTTACAGTCCTTGAACTTGAAAACAATCCGAAGATTCATTGAAAATATCACTTACTGCGAAGCGCTCGGAGTTTACAGATGTTCAAAAGCTTTTTCTGTTATAGCGTGAGATTGAGGACAAAATTGATCATTACGTTTCGTCGCGTGTGTTTTTCCTGTGAGAAGCAACAAAAGATGCCGGCGACTGACGAAATAACAAGTTAACACGAAAATCAGATAACACCTAAACAAACAATTTTAGCTACCGATTTTCAGTGAATTTTTAAAGAACAATTTTCTTTTAAGTTTCAAGACAATTTGAAGATTCAACATACAAACAACGTACTAAAATGCGAAAGTTACACACCACAAAATTGATAAATAGGCCTGAAATGAAATTCTATCTTGTTATTGATCATACGTTGCCTAGCACGTGACCTAAATCTACCCAGGCGGAGATCCAAAATGACGGTGGCAGGCTTGGCTTAGTTATATCACTCAAAACTCGTTCCCGTTTGTCTCATTTGATAAAGAGGGAATCGTTAATGTTTTCATTAAGACAGTATTGCCTTGATTTTCTAATATTTACAACGAAAGACAGTAAATTTCTCTTTTCGCCCACATTTACTTCCAACCTTTTCTTTTGAACCAGAAACAAAAATGATAGACGTTTAAAACACATGACATCATCCACCTTGTCAAATGTAATAGCATGATCATTTCAATTGTAATGCCTTCTTATCCCAACGTTACTTTGTTTCTTTGCTACATTAGCGAACACTGAACTACTGCTAGTACTCTAGATATGACAATCAACCACAAAATTCCCTAAACCAGATAACATTAAACATAATCTAAAAAATCATGTGTCAATTCACGAGTTTGCTCACAGAGCACTTTGATTCCATTTTTAACTCGTGAATTGCGCGCATGCGCAAGAGCGAGTTGTAGATACGAATGGCACTCGCTCGCTCGCTTGATTGGTCGTTTCCTGTAAACTTTTTTTCGATTTTAGGCTTTTGAGTGCATTTGATTGTTTTTGGCGAGCAATAAACAAACAGAATGGCGACCTTTGTTGCTAAGAATAGTGGTAGGGTGACAAAGAAGCCAATGATAATCTTAAAAGTTTTTTTTTTTGTTTTAGTTTCAACAAGCGGTGCCAGCGAATGGCAGGCATGCAAGGATTCACACTGAAATAACAGAACAACCCTCGTTTTTCATATCATTGTAATTTACAATCCTAGAACTTGAAAACAATCCGAATATTCATTGAAAATTTCACTTACTGCGAAGCGCTCGGAGTTTACAGATGTTCAAAAGCTTTTTCTGTTACGGCGTGATATTGAGGACAAAATCGATCATTACGTTTCGTATCGTGTGTTTTTCCTGTTTGAAGCAACAAAAGATGCCGGAGACTAACGAAATTACAAGTTAACGCGAAAATCAAATAATACCTAAACAAACAATTTTAGCTACCGATTTTCAGTGAATTTTTAAAGAACAATTCAAAATACATATTACGTACTAAAATGCGAAAGTTACATACCACAAAATTGATAAATGGGCCTGAAATGAAATTCTATCTTTTTATTGATTATAGTCGCACGTGACTAAAATCTACCCAGGCGGAGATCCAAAATGACGGTGGCAGTCTTGGCTAAATTATATCACACAAAACTCGTTCCCGTTTGTCTCATTTGATAAAGAGGGAATCGTTAATGTTTTCATTAAGACAGTATTGCCTTGATTTTCTAATATTTACAATGATAGACAGTAAATTTCACTTTTCACTCACATTTACTTCCAACCTTTTCTTTTGAACCAGAAAGAGAAATGATATACGTTTAAAACACATGACATCATCCACCCTTGTTAAATGCAATAGTATGATCATTTCAATTGTAATGCCTTCTTATCCCAACGTTACTTTGTTTCTTTGCTACATTAGCGAACACTGAACTACTGCTCGTACTCCAGATATGACAATCAACCACAATATTCCCTAAACCAGATAACATTAAACATAATCCAAAAAATCATGTGTCAATTCACGAGTTTGCTCACAGAGCACTTTGATGGTTTTGTGAGATCCAACCAAAGTGATGTACTGCGGTTTGTTTCTTGATGAAATTTCTTTTCCTCGGCGCAACAAGCGGCGAAAAAATATATGACGTAAGACCTTAAATGACGTTAACCAATGACAGGGTTTCAGAGTTACTTCCTGTTTGCTAACGCTCTATCATCCACAGGTTATTGAAGCGCACTTTTACCTCAAGAAAGATGAAATACTAAAGCAGTGTGAGCAATGGACAAAAGAAACGGAGAGCCTGCTGTCAGGCCGGCCGGTTGGTAGGGCTATATCACATCACGTACAGTCACTGAAGCAGAATTCTGCGCTCTTAAAACATGAGCTTGACAAACTTCAACCTCCTTCGGATCATAAACAACAGGACGGTGATAGCGACGAGGACAGTGACTAAGATGTAAAACAGTTGCAGAAGCTGCACGCAGGTCACTCGTTGAAATAATTTATGCCAAGCACTGGGTGATGTATGGCTAGGCCAGGGAAGGAGTCAATTTCATTTGTTACCCGCTCGCAACAATTTTTTTGCGAAGTGCTTGCTAGCACCAACTTTCCTCGGGTCCTCACGAGCTCTCTCGGATCGTGATGCTGCTTCGCTGACTAATAAACATTCGCATGCGAAACATTGTTAGCAAGGGAGAGTAACGCATTTTCTAGTGTCGCTTTATTTTACTGCAAGATAACTTAAAGGATTACAGCTAAACGTGACAAGATTTTCCTTGGCCAACGGGCTGCAGAATGAAATTGCCGGGATTTAGACACAGACGCCGAGAATTGCCAAAGTGGAGAATCGGCTGTAGAAGGGGATTTTCTGAGGGAATCTGGCCTTAGTGAAGACAGCCTTGGCCTGCCCTTAGCTGGATGAAGTGAACTGCGTAGTTATAACAATACGAGCGTAATTAGTCTTCCTTACATTCTATTTATCGGGTTTGCTCACATTCTATAACCAACCACTTTGATTTAAGGGGCCAAGAAAGCGTGCTGTGATTATTGCACTGTAAATATTACACGCAATGTGAGAATACCGTAATTGAGGAAGTCATGAAATGGGGTTGCGATGGACCAATATGGAACAAATTTATCCTTGAAAATACAAAATGAACTTGAATGACTTAAGTCGAAATTTATTTAAGAGCTAGAAGTCGAAATAAGCAGTGCTTACCATATTCGTTAGTAACTTGTCTTACTCGTTTTCCATTGAATTTTGAATTAATTTGCACTTCTACCGAGTGATCAGCTATGAAATTAAGGTTTCTCACTATTTTTACCTTTACAGTTTGGTGGAACTTTGTACAGAGAAGCGAAATTGATGTTTCATTTCGAACGTTTACTTGTCAGTTGTATAGACAAAATCTCCGGTAAACTTTAGTTTTATGTAGCAGTGACTGTTAAACGTCCTTTGGAACCTCTACCGGGAAGTAAATCGTTGATATCAAACGACTCAGTTCCCTTGAGATCTATAGATCTCAGTTAAACTGTAAAACTTCTTTGCAAGATCCCGCAATCTGTTTCCTTGATACGGAAACGCAGATTTTCTTTTAGCAAATGAAAGAATGAATTTCAGTCGCTGACAACAAGTTCTGTGTATGAAGCTTTGGGAGGTTGTCAGTTTGTTAATCGCCATGTTTTGTTACTGAATTTGGGCATAATCCGAATCACAGTAGAAAAGTTACTGGGGCGGGAATGGCTTTTTAAAACTATACTTTTCTGTTGTATTACAATTTCACAAAGATGAAGTTTGATGTTCTGAGGGAGATTATTTTCGAATTAGTAGTTACTTTAGCGAATGATATCAGAATCAAGAAATTTTTAGCTCTTAAAATCAATCATTTCTAGAAGCTAATTAATCATAACAAGCTATATCATTTGCTGCACGTGAATAAATTTTGAACTTCTGTGCTAAGGCGGATTTTTTCTCTGTGCAAAAGTAATTCCTAAACTGAACATTGAAATATGTTTTTTTTATAACTGTCAGCGGAACCATCATGAATCGAGAAACTATTTATAAGAACAAATCAATCAACGCTGTCAATACTGAATATTATCAAACTGTTCCGGACTTAGGAATAAAAGGGGTAAGTTTCTAAAGACACCGCGGTGCTGAGTCAGTTCGGGGTAAAACAAGATAATTTGGTTTCACCGACTGAGGTGATACTGTAAATTGGCCGTCGTAAAGAGTTTCTGGGCTGACACTTCGGGTGTTAACCCTTCGTCAGAGTGAATGAATGAATGTTGCTCGGTCATGAAACACGGATCTCGCTGCGCTCGGTCCGTACGTCATGGCCATGATTCAAATTCTTTCCCGTCCGGCCCTCCCACTTAACCAATAAGCACATGTGCATAAACACCCAGGAATTAAGATAGAGAATTTAGTATTTTAG
This sequence comes from Pocillopora damicornis, assembly GCF_964200805.1. NCBI lineage: Eukaryota > Metazoa > Cnidaria > Anthozoa > Scleractinia > Pocilloporidae > Pocillopora > Pocillopora damicornis. The sequence continues at coordinate 15,226,245 of NC_142676.1, forward strand.
TGTTCTTGGGTTAAGCTCCTTCTTCTTACCATCAATCTTGTAATAGTACCTCTCCTATATCAGGAAAACTGAAGAAATACTGGAAGGACTGTATCCAGTCCTTACGAGTAACAATAGCTCTCTCTACACTCAACATTTCTAAGCCTTTTCCTCTTTAAATCTCAAATCTCCGTACGAAAGAGATTCTGTGTGGTGTTAACGGCTTGGTTTCGTCGGCGGCCGTCTTGAAAAAGGAACTGCTAAGTGGGTGAACCACCCTCGGGTGTTCGCAGCAGGTTCCAAGAAGACAGATCGTCGGTCGATTAAATGTTAGTGGATACGCAGGCGACTGTTTGGTCGAAATACTGTGAGTTAAATGTCCGACATTGGTGTTCTAATTAATATTTGGATTTATATTTCTAATCATGATCTCAGTTTACCAAATGATTTTTTCGCGGATCATGTGTTTGAATTGGATGTGCCCAGATTGCAATTGACAGAACGAGAGACAGGTAGATTTGCATATTGTGTGTTTGTAAAAGTCTAAGGAGATTGTTTGAATATTAGTTTCCCTCTTTACGCGAATATGCACTTGTGTAGAGTAAATATTCAGACCTTCAAACGCGGAAACCAATCCGTGTTCAATCAATACTGAATATTCCAGCTAACCCTTGGTGCGTGTGATAAAAGTGTTAAGTGAATTTGAATTTCTAACATAAATTTATGAAATGACTATTTGAATATTTATTTTATCGCGAAAGAATATTCATCTGTTCGGATAAAAACTGACTCGTCTGACAGACTTGACGGTGTTAAAATCTCGTATGCTTTGCCCGCCGATTACGATGGGTTATTCTCTATTTAAATACCCTTGTTCTTGTTTTGTCTTCCCGCCTCTGTTTCGCCACTAGCGCGGGGAATCAAGTTATAGCCGAGTTCGTTTACACTCGATTTTCCCGCTGTGTTTGAATTATGAGACAGGTCCTTCTCTAATTTGCAATTTGTCATTTACATGCGTCAATTTACGGAAACTTAAGAAGATTCATATGACCAGATGTTTTGCAAACGTTTTCCTTGAAAATAAAAAAAAAGTCACTGGTATAACTTCAGAGAATGATTTAAGCCCATTTCCACCTGGATAATGAAAACTTGGTTTTTGATTCTTGGCTGGTCTCTTTCCATTCTGATCATGACTGGAAATGGATTTATTATCTGCCTTGTTTGCAACAAACGGCGACTTCGAACTAAAACCAATGCGTTTATTGTTTCACTCGCAGTGGCTGACTTCTGTGTTGGGATGAGTGCTTTTCCATTACTGTATGTCTGTAACAAAGCAAATATGTGCAACCATCTACATATACTTTTGTCTATTGTGAGGAATTTCTTCGCATATGCGTCTGTGACAAACCTGTGCAGTTTAGTCCTGGATCGCTACATCGCTGTTGTAAAACCTCTAAAGTACTTGGCATTTATGTCGCGTCGCCGAGTCATTCAAATGGTTCTTTTTTCCTGGGCGATTCCAGCTGCAATTATAACAATTTACACGTTAGAGATTTTTTTGTTTAAAGTGTTGTTGTTTTTTCGCATTTTGATGTGGCTGATTACTATATTTTTCGAGTTCCTTCCAAGTGCGATGTTAATATTTTTCTTTGTATCGATGTTACGTGTTGTAATTAAACAAAATCGCACCGCTCGTTCATTGAAAAGACAATTAAGTTTTAACCATCGAGTTTCCTTTAAAACTCAAGAAAAGTCTTCCATCGTAATGATGGCTATTGTAATTTCCGTATTTCTTGTTTGCTATGGGTTTTATCTGCGATGCAGTATCCTCGTGATTTTCAGCGATCGGTATAAATTTTGTCCTGATCTGAAGTATAAAATCTCTTTGTTAATGTTAAACTCTGCTATTAATCCTTTGGCGTACTCCTTCTTCAAGAGAGATATAAACAAAGAGATTAGAAGAAGTGTTTTCTGCTACTCTGCATAGAAATGAAGCTTCGCGTGAGGCTTTTCAATGTGAAATAAAGACTTACGGGAAAGTAGACTCTTGTTTAGCGAAATGATCACAGGTAATAAACAATGACAATTAAGATTATCTTGTTTAATTCAATCATTTTTTTTAAATACAGCAAGTTCTTTGTGAGCTTATTAAAGGGTCCCGCGTTATTAGTGAAAACAGTTAAAGAAATTAAAGGTTTTGGTAATAAAAACTTTTGGTCTCAGTTAGAAGCCTCTCTGTTCACGATTTTGAATATCGAATGAAAGGTTTCGAATGCGTATCAATTAACTTAATTAGACTTAGATCACTTTACACTAAAAATAGCATTGCTGCGTCAGTTCACTTTAAAAGGAGGTTGTTTAAAGAGCTCTCGGAGGAATCAATATATTATTACTATTGCAAAAGCTCTCAGGGATCAATAATTCATCGATATTTGAAAGCACTCTAAGTAATCAATAATTTATCAGGATTTCTGTGTTGTTTAACAGAAGCATTAAAAGTAATTTTTTCGATAAGTCTCGACAGAAATCAGATTTCTCACAACCGCTACACAAAAAATAAAGTTCCTCTTTTACACCGCTACTATTTATGTTTCCATTCTCTGTCTTACAAGAGTAATGGCTGGAAATCAATTTCAAAACGTACCTCGGTTGATTTGCAATCAATTGATACTATAATCAATAAAATATTCTATGAATAACAAAATAACGAAGAGAAGCAAGGCAAGAAACGACTAGACAGAGCAAAAGAGGCCTTACTTATATCGTCTCAGGTAGCCGAGGAGTTGTGGGTTGTAACAGCTGTCTCCTCACCAGCCTCTCTCGTGACAGCTAGGCAGGGTGCAACAGTGTTACTCAAAATGGTCTCCGCAGACCTAAAACACACGGGCTCCGGAAATAATTTGAGCCGTCCCGTCTCGAGCAGGCGAACCAACACGTTCATATGGGCCAACCAGCTGAGGCGAGACATCCCACCCTTCCGAATTGTCTCGTCCCCGGGTTCATGTAAACGGTTCATTGAATTTTTCAAAGACATGAGGGAAAGTAACCCCAGCCAGGATAACTTAGAGGGAGGGTTGCCTCGGATACCCGACACCATGTAAATGGGCCCCATATGTAAAGGTCATCCCAAGACTACAGAGATTCCTTCATAGGATCGGGAAATAAAGAATCATATGCCGCAAAGTTTCCTCCCTTGGACATACCAGCCGGAGTCCATTTTGCCTGGAAAAACAGGCGTCAATTTTGCCAGTTTTCAGGCGAGGATTAAAATTCCCAAGAAAAATTTTTTTAAATGAAATATCTCGTTTCTAGGATCTGATGTTTTCACTTACTTCCATAGCATGAGTAAAAAGCCAAATGAAACATGTGGCCGGCCAAATTGCCAACTCCACCAATGCGCAAAAAGGGCTGTCGCCAAGTTACGATAAAAATTGGCCTAACGTATGGCATGAGTTTTACCTTTACCTTTTTTCATAGCGCGACTGAATAGAAATACACCTCAATGAAACTAAACACAAGATACCAGCCTCTGGTTTAAAAATGTCCATGACATCCATCTGCTCTATTTATTCCTCTCAACAGTTTATTTAAGCAACATGTGGGAAAAATTATCCTGGGGAATTTATACAAGAGGGCAAACGGAATGCATAAGTAAGAAGCAGGTGTAAGAAGAGAGAGAGAGAGAGCAGGGTAGTCAAACTACTAGCAATGGTAAATTGCTGATTGGGCGATATTCTGACCATCTAGCGCCCTCGTCGTCTCCATTTAGTCGTCAAATATGACCAAAGTGTCACGGTATATCGCGTCTCTCGCATATCAGAAGTAACTGTTTCCCGCAGGAGCTCGTCTGACGTAATAGTAATAGTAAAACCTCAGCCTTGTCATTATGTACTTGAACGTTGTACCTGGATCCGTACCGCTTATGTGACAGACAAACAGTGTCACACAAACAGCTACAGCAGCCGTGATCAGAAAGAAAAAGAACATTGCCTGACTGGGAGAGAGACTGACTTTTTCGTCTGTGTAGAGAACAAAAAGAGGAATTCATTTTATTCATACGATAAGCTGAATTATACATGCATCTTTTTGGTTGGGACTTATGATCCATCACAATTGTAAACTTAGATTTTAATTCAATATTAGTTCCACGTAGTAGTATATGTATGTCGACCTAGGAGTCCTTTATTAAAGATTTAAGAAACGTCAATGCGTACCGCCACCTTTAGCTGCAGGCGTGACTGTGCCTTGTCCTCTATCATGTAACTCTTCAGCAGAGGTTGACGTTTCATCTACCGATGTTTCATTGTTCTCAGCGAGGTCATCTTTTTTAGCCTCAGCAGTTTCTGCAGTCTTTTCTTCTTCCTCAGCAGTTGCATCAGTGGCCTGTTTAGCTTCGTTGAATTTTTGCATGGCAGCTGTGATAAGAGAATAACAGATGAAGAGGACATGAATTAAAAAGAGATACGCATCAATGTAGCTGTTATTTATTCACTTATTTCTATATTCGCCACCTGCAATCTTTCTCGGTCTTCTTCGTTCCCTGGCCACCATCTTTGCCTTTTTGTTTTTGTATCTCGAAAAGTAATGGCAGAGCTCTAGCGGAGCACCCATATCCAAGAAAATAAGGTAACCCTTACAGTTGAGTAAAATCTTGAACTAACTAAGAAAAATTAAGAGTTATCAAGTTAAAACGAGCTATCAAACAAACAAAAACATCGATGAAAGGTTCTAGGGGACGACATGGAGTGCACTTCTTCATCATTTCATTTAGCATAGTAGATCGCTGGATTCTAGTACCAAGGGTTAATCGCTTTGAAATTCTTATAAAGGTGCTTTTGGTCAAACAAAGGTAAATTAGAGTAACAACATGAATAGCAAAAAAAAGCCTCACTCCCCGAAACCAAAGTCCGACGATAATAGGCACCTCCGAAAAAAAATGATCGAAAAATAACTGGGGCAGAGTTACTTTACGGGGATTAGATCTTTTAGTCTTGTCAAGTGCCAGTAATAGATGAACAACTTCTTCTATCTCTGATTGGAGTACTGAGTCGCACCTGTGTATTGTTCCTTTCCCATCTCAGCATATATGACGGTAAAAAGATCAAGTGTCTTCTTTGTTACGGGATGTTCCTCTCCGTAAATAGACTGACGTAATTTCACGGCCTGAAGGAAAGTTCAGATTAAAACTTCAAATGAAATCGGATAATTACAAGTAAAACTCAGCTACTCTTCGTTGCCGAAAGTTGATGCGAACTGATACTCATCCTTAAGAATTTAACAAAATCAATGCATGATAACAAGATGAATATCACTTCTGTCAGTTTTTTAACTAAGCGATCCTGTAGTTTCTTTTATTAAAATTATAACCGACGGCTTAAAGCAAAAATCATAGACGATTTTTTGATAATATGCTCAGGCAGAGTAGAGCTTTTCATTCCACGTACATGAAGAGGTTTACAATTCTCTTTTAATCAAACAACCAAAACTACAAAATAGCCTGCACAACTGGGGTGACTTAATTGTGTTTCTCAATCAGGTGGACGCATGCGCAAAAGGAGTCACACGTACAAGGTTGACGTCCTCTCTCACATGACTTACTCTTCATGCTCACCTCACACTTGCCACTGCTAGCCAAAAGATTCTCAAAAATATCACCTATGTTATACCTTACCTTGCCACAATATTCTAGTGCCAGCTGAGCACTGCAAGAGAAGACACAAAACATGCATGTCTACATGTTAATATCAATATTGGACCCTTCTGGATTTTTTCTTCCTTGGAGTCTACTAGTCCATATTGCAGACATCAACAACTGATCAGAGAGAGACACTGTTGACTAAATAATTTAACAGCAGAGCCCTGAAAATTCACCACACATCACTGCCTTATACAACATTAAGGTTTCCCCTCAGCTCATGATAAGAAATATGTGCCTGTCATATTACAAAAATAATTTGGGTCTAATTCATGCTGCACTATGGCTTTTAAAAAGATGTGATGGGGGGGGGGAGGGCTATAGCTTTTTAAAAAGATGGGATTGGGGGAGGGGGAAGGGCTATGGCTTTTAAAAAGATGGGATTGGGGGATGGGGAAGGGGGGAGGGGTGTAAAAACTTGGTACTTAATTCAGGTGGGCATCACCTGACCAAGAAGGGAAAATCTCAAAGGATAATGAAATTTATAGAAATGAGCAAGAAGTATGCTTGTCACTGTAGTATTAACGCCTTTATCAGCAGTTCACATATATGATTTTCATATATTCACAGTCAGAGTTGAGTTACTTGTATATCATAAACTGGAGAAAACTTTTGTATAGTACAGATACTAGGGGATGGTTTTTCAAGAATCGTGTCATGTGCATCACTTCTAAACAGGCTAAGCTAAAGCAAAGTTTAAGGTTGGGCTTACTACTTGTGATACTGGGTGCTAAATCTAAGGCTTTGGCTCACAATAAGACTACCCTGTGCTTATTTCAAGACTTGTTTTTCTAAATAATATAACCATTTATAAAATTACCATTCAAGACTTCTGAAGAGACTTACTCTTTTTGCTTGAGGCACATGTGTGCAAGCTTCTCATATTCATTAGCTGATCGAGCTTCAGCTGTTTGTTCCTTTGGATCATCTTTAACAGCATGCTAAGATCAAACAAAGTTATGGTTTTCAGTTTATTAAGATTCACTATATTTTCTAAAGTCAGTTACACAGGTTATCAACCAAGAGAAATACCTAAAATTTTTACACACTAACATCAGTAATCAAGTTCTCCATAATGTTCTCTCTTATCAAACAATCATACACTTCTTGAGTTTGTGATCATTTCCTTTAATCTCAAGACCTGAATGCTTCAATCAGGTTGATACTGAAGGGAGAAATTGGATGCTTATCACTCTTGGGGGTTAAAGGGTTGCAGACTAAAGGTAGATAAGAAACAGACAAAAGCTGACATCTGCCAAACTATGCCAGTTTGTACAGATCACTGAAGTTTCTCATAAAAAGAACACTACAAGTATCTGGAAGAACATATAGATCAATTCTCCTATGAATGTTGAAAATATGATTTCTGACTATAGTTTGCTTTCTAGGTATCCACAGTTATGTTATTGGTAAGTAAGAAGAACACATTACAAAAACAAAAATGGATGCCAACCTGAGCTTCTGTGGTCCTTGTTGTGTTTCCTGTGGTCTGGTCAGATGGTGATGTACTGCCAACACTATCTATTATATCATAAACATGGCTATTAATACATTGAACTGAGTTCATACTGTAGTATGAGTTGTTTCTGAGATGTGGACAGTGACCGGAAGAAAAATAAAACTAACTCTGGAGTGCTTTCACACCAACGTACTGGATGTAAAGGTCATCACTTTAATATTTTGAACCAAACTCTCCCAATAAAAAAGATGCAGTGAGCACCAAGAATGAGAACCTTTAACTTCTGGCTGCCATCTACATCTACTTTAATCTCTTGGTGCCCTCTCTCTAGAAAAATACTGAGAAATACTGAGGTTCAATGCTGTAGCATCTCATACAAACAGAGTTGCATAACACCTAATTGCTTTATCTACAGCAAACATGGCTTCACTACAACTCCACTAACTCAAACCCCCAAGGAAAAGAAAATGGTTTAGGTTAGTGGGGGATCCAGTTATTGGGATTTGTATTGAATTTCTACATTTTCATACATGTAGTTATGTTTATATCAATCATGATATAAAGACTGGGACTTGTCAAACTGCTATGTTCTGACATATTGACATTTATTGACTAACTTTTTTATTTAAAGTTCACGTAATCAGCCTGAGGGTAAATTTGAGCCAAGGGAAAGTAAATTGGTTCAAGTTAATGGGAAGTTAGACTTCACTGAGTTCAAGTTTACTGGTAGATAATAAATGACAGAAAAATGGGATAAAATTCAGGGGAAATCACCTTTTCCCCAAGTTAGCAGGGAGTTGGACTTAACTAAGTTCAAATTAGCAGGTTCTACTGTACTTCCTACAGCTATGGGAGTCAGTCTTGTAAGCAGCCTTAGATCTACTCTAGGATCATCAGTATCTGATGCTCCCCACTCACCTGATCCATCCTGTTCTTGCTGTACCATGCTACCAGCACTTATCAGAGATGTTTCATAATAAAGTTTTTCTGCCTGGGCAAATGAAACAGCATTTTCATCTTCATAAAATTAAGGGTTCACATAGTTACATAAAATTTTTAAATTCTTCATGACAACATGAAAAATGGGTAAAGGAGTTTTAGGGTTTAAGTTCTCTGTCTCTGCAGTCCAAGTTACTGCAACAAGGATATCCAGATGAGGTAGAAGTGCATTCCACATGATAACCAAAATTATCACCCCTGGCAACATTCACAACTTTGCAATTTTTCTTAATAAGTACATGAAACCAAAATGATTGAAGGTTTGAAGATACAAAAAGCCATGTCTATGTTTTCCTCTTTTAACCTTCACACCTTAACATCATTATGCTCATTTGCTACACTGTTTCATTTCTAGGTGCAGTTGTTCATAGGTGGATAACTCAATCCAACAAATAAATCATCATCCAGCAGATAAATGGTTACTTGTGATGAAATGATTTGAAATATCCACTGGAGAAAGATTTATCCAATGGACAGTGCTACCCACCTTTCAAACAACCAGGGTGTGATAATTAAAAGATACAGTCTCCAAGCTGGCTGTAGATATCTGCTATCTGCCAAAATATAAAATAATTCAGATTATGATATATATTTGGGATATTCAAAACAATGTTTCATAAAACAACTCTGAGCATTTGTAGACAACCAGTGCTGTTAATGTTAGAGCGCTTATCACTCTTAAATCTTAAGTCTTAAATCAAAACCAACGTAATCCCAAAAACCAATCAGAAGAATAGAGAAAAACTATTAACCCTTTAACTCCCAAGATCTGGTTGTTAATTCTTCCCTCTAGCAGCTCAACGTTTCCTTGTAAATTAGTTGCAAGAATTTGGTGTTAGATCAAGATAACAACTTCTACCTGATACATTTGAATATTCTCATCACTTGCTTTATGGATAATGCATGAATATTGTAGGGAGAAGTTACATGTGAATCACTTCTGGAAGTTAACAGGTTAAGAGTCTTTTAGAACTCAAAGAGAAACAACCAAACTGCCTAAAGTACTGGAAAATGCGGGCAACCAAGTCATCATTGGTTTTAGTTTTCCATCTGATTGGCTGAGAGAGTGGGGCAAGTTTTCTTCACCAATCACAGAGCAAAGTTAAGCAAAACCAATGCAATCTTAGAATACTTTCCACACTTAATGTTCTATCTTGTTAATTGTTTGTTGGATTGGTAATCAATGAAACATAATAGGATATGAAACATCTAATTTTACAATCATGAGCTTTACAAATCACTGAAAAAATACATGCGTACTACATAGCAACAGATATTGTCTGTTATATTGAGAAGTAATTAGTCACAAAAATTAAAGGAGAATGTAAATAGGAGAAAACAGTCAAAAAAGACACAAAAAGCTAACAAAAAACACTTCAAGAACAAACAAACAGGAGACAACAATCAGATTTCATTCTGAAAAAAATAGCCAGCCCATAATTATTCAATGAAACATTTACCATAACATGCAAATGAAGGTTACAGTACTTGTGAAAGCTCTTTCTTTGTGCAACCATGAGTTTCAAATGCATCTTTGACTCCTAGTTTTTATATTTGTCAATAATGGAACTTTCTAAATTTATCTAGAAATTTGGTATGGAAGAGGATCACACACACTCACATTGTGAAGGCATTCAGGAAGTTGTTGAAAGTGAGATCCATCTTTCAACCCTCGCACACAGGCCAACAGACAGTACAGAGCATGTCTCAAATTACCCTTCTTCTGTTTATGGGATGGAAATGTCATTAATCATTTAATTATGTCAGAAAAACCAGCTATAATCAAAATTGAAGAGAAATAAATTGTCTCACCACAAATGAAAAATGTCATCTACCCACCTTGAATCTGAAAACAATTAAATAAAAATTTAATTAGTGAAATGAAAACAGTTTTAAATTTGTTATAGTTGTTTACTAGGTATTAATAACTTGGAGACATACACTATGACAGCTGATCGATTTCACCTCTCTGTAGAAAGTACTTCAGTATAGTGCTGCAGCACTATTAAGCAATTGATAATACAACTTATCACTGACCACTGACTGACTCTGGCTGACAGACTGACTAACTGACTGGCTAACTGACTGAGTGATTGACAGGCTATCTGACTGACTGAATGACTGACTGTCAGACAGACTGACTGATTAAAGTGGATAAGTTTCTAAAAAAAACTGTGGTGCTGCATTAGAAAGAGAGCAAAACAATGTAATTTTCTATTATCAGCTGAGTTGATAAAGTAAATTGACCACCATAAAGAGTTTCAGAGTTGACATTTTGCGCATTTAAGCCCTTCATCATGATTGACTCTGATGGAGGGCTGACACTCAAAACATCAGCTTTGAAGCTCTTTACAGTGGTCAATTTACATTATCAACTCAGTTGATATTAATAAATTACCCTGACTTACTGACTGGCTGAATAAATGAATGCTTGATTGGCCGACTTTATTAACTACCCGACTGACAGCCTGCTTAATTCAATTGACTGACTGCCTGACTGACTATTACAAGGATGTGAAAAGAAGCGCAGGTTGAGAGAAAAACACAAGAAAGATGAAGAGAAAGACAAACATGATATCATAAATTTTACGTGGGTCACTCACGTATGATTACAGATCAGAATGTGTTTTTAGCTTTGAAGTTTGCAAAAACTTTGAAACTCATCACAACTGAATAACTGAGAAAAAGAAACACATTTTATGAACTCATACGTTCGTCCACAGCCTAAATTGCAAAGTATTTTTAGAGCTTACTTGATTCCTTTTTCGTAAAGTAAATGCCGTTCCTGGTCATTAAGCGGTTCCTGGGGTAACTTCTCATCTGGTAAGAGGTCACTGTTTTCATCAGCTTGACTACGAGATTGTTTATCAACTTCAGTCTCCGAATTCTCTGCATGAGTATCTTCAACTGTACCCTCAGAGCTCATATAATCACCTCTATCGTTAGAGGCTTCTTCAGATTCCATCCTTAAATATAGTTGTACATGATATCTACAATACGAAAGTTATGATTCAAAGAAAAGGATGAAGAACTTTTGATCATCGAAGTACATTTCATTTGCACCTCGCAAAAATTTCCGTTTAATACCTCATATAATTTACATTGAAAATATCATCGATATTGGAACAATCCCGTGCATCTTTGCAATCACGACTTGGCCAAAACACGAACAAGGACGAGCATGATGGATTCACAACCACTTGTAAGTCTCACTTCCATAGATATCCACGAATCTGAAGCCAAAGTGTTCGATGATCATGGAGCGTTTATTTCGCTTCTATCCGAACACGATGTGCCTTGTTCCAGAGGGAAAGTGCGTGTAACTCGACAAGGTAAAGAGGGAAAGACTGCGATTGTCACTTTTCACGATATTGGACAAAATCATACATCAGCTTTTTTGGGTTTCTTCAACTTCAACGAGACTCGTCCACTTCTCGATAATTTCTGCATCTACCACATCGATGCGCCAGGCCAGGAGGAGGATAGCGAGGAACTGCCAGAGGAATATTCATACCCAACGATGGACGAGTTATCGGACATGGTAGGAGAAATTGTGAGTCATTTCGGCATCAAACGCTTTATTGGCTTCGGAGTGGGTGCAGGAGCCAATATCCTCAGTCGATATGCGCTGTGGAACCATACGAAAGTTGAAGCACTGGTACTGGTAGAGCTTGTGGCCTCTAATGGCGGCTGGATCGATTGGGGATATCAAAAGGTATGCTATTTTATAAATGAAATTTTAAAAGTAGCTTATTTTGCAAGTGTGCAAGGGGGGCATTTAAACTATGCTTCTGTTAACTTGGAACAGGGTTTTAATTATTCATTAAATTGCGCGTTTTATACTAAAACAAAATATATTCGTTACTTATTTTTACACGTTCAAAAATGATTTGTGCTTTGGTGTTGTTTTCTGGTGAAGTGGGGCGGAGGTGTGTGCGAAAAAGATTTTTTTAAAAATAATTTTTGTTAGCATACCGGTGAGACGTATTAGAGGGCTTCACAAAATACGTGGAAATTGTGAGATTGATGAGGGTGGATCTCTGTAATGGGATGCATCCAAAGTTTGTATGAGTGAGATACATACATGCATGTATGTTTTCCAAACAGACAGTTTGGTTCCTCATGCTCTGAGCACTACCTAATTTAAAGTAGTTGTAATAGCTAGGGGGAACTTTATAAAATTGAACGAAAGGATATCCCATACCCAATTTTCAGGATAGTGAACTTACTGTTCATCCCCCATTCTCTAGTGGGATTGGTAACTTGACTTGAGAAGAGATGAAAATTTGACATTCTGTTCAGTGTGCAATTAAAAGTTTTGATGTTTTATCGATTACTACAGGTTGTGGTATTATGGTATATTGATAACATATTTAATATTAAAAATGAATCAAAATTTTAAGTTAGAAAACAAAACTTATGTGATTTGACATTAAACTTGATGCCAATTTTTTTTTGTAGTTGTGTGTCAAACAGCTACAGAAAAAGGGTCTGACAACTTTTGTGGAAGACTACCTTCTTTGGCACCACTTTGGTAAAAAGACAAAGGATGAAAATATGGATCTTGTACATGCCTTTAAACAGAGTCTCCATTCAGTCTTGTCTCCTCGCAATCTCTCTCTATTCATTAACTCCTACCTCCATCGCACAGATCTTCAGATTCAGCGGCCCAACCCCACTAGCGGCAAAAAAGTGCAGTCATTGAAGTGTGCATGTCTACTGATAACAGGAGCTAACTCTCCCCACCAAGATGATGTCATTGACACCAATTCAAGGTTGGATCCCTCAAATTCCAACTACTTTAAAGTGTCTGACAGTGGTGGTATGCCTCTGGAGGAACAGCCACATAAAGTTGCTACATCACTGATCTTGTTTCTTCAGGGCCTTGGCTATTGTAAGTGTATATGATGACCTGCCACTCAGGCACTAACTGTGAAAATGTGTTTAGATAAAATGATGACTTTTACCTGGAAGTACCACTTGCATTTCTCTTGAGAGAGAGTTTTCAGATCCAATGTTGATGGTTGATTTTTGTAATGTACAATATGATTAGTGTACAGTGCAATTGTTCAAAACCAAGAATAATTTACCTAGTAGCAGAGAACTGTTCTTTTTGTGTGGCAATTTTTTGTTTCTTGATTTATTCACATTTACCGAAAAATCTTCTAATGACCATACATGACAAAACAACCTTAAGTTACTTTCTATCTATCTCACTGCTTCAATCCATTATTTGTGTATGTATTTAATCAGTTGTTTTGAATTTTTTGTTGATGTTTGTTTCCAGTGACTCGCCTTCATACAAATCCCCCCAAAGTCACACCACCAGCTACAAGGGAACCAAGCGTGTGTTGAAGTCAAACTAAGCAGACTGCATCCATTGCACAATTCACCCACACCTCGGTGGTGACACAGTCTTCACAAGCTTCACTATCTGTCAAAGTAGAAGTAAAACTTCTGATCACAAGTTGTTATGAGCACATGAGAAAAAACAAATTAAATTAGTGACAAATAATTCATATTAATTGACAGACCAGTAAAGTGTAACCACAAATCAGAGACTGCTGTTCAAACCTCAAACAGAGATGTTAGAGTCCTTCTTTTTGGGGTTGCTAAATTAATTACAACTTGGTGCATAAATAAGTTGTAGCATTGTTATGTAAAGAGATGAGGATAAATTATTAATAAGCATGATAAAGAATGCAACAGGATGTAATGATTTGTATTATTATGTGGCCATCTTTATCATGGAATTTTTTTCTAAAATGTATTGTGTAAGAACTATTTTTAGTCACCTCAATAATTTTGTCACTGTGTTACCCAAACATCCACTCTTTATAATCGCACTTGACATAAATTAAATTGTATTTTGGGACCCATGCAGCTTTATGATACTGATTGCTTTCAAAAGCAGTTTTCATTGTTAACCATTTAACTTCCAGTTAACATGTAACTTCTCCCAATAATGTCCATACATCATCCAGCAAATAAGTAATAATAATAATAATAATAATAATAATAATCATAATGATAATAATGACTTTATTGGATAACACAATTACTGGTAGAACCAATAGTTCTTATTGTGGTCCTCTAAGACTCAAATTTATCAGTTACAATTTGTTATTTTGATCAGCACCAAATTCTTCTGACTAATTTACTAGGAAATGTTGAGCAGCTTGAGGGGAGAATTAACAATCAGATATTGGGAGTTTGAGGGTTAAAATAAGAGTCAGCTCAACACCAAAACCATTTACATTAAAACAAGTTATGATAACTAATTATTTCCTCCTTTGATATCCCAATTGATATTGAGTGATAATGATTTCTTTGATTATCAATTTCATCAATTATGTTAAGTTACACAGTCAGGAAATAAATGATATCTTCCTTGTTCAGTATTACCTAAATTCAGTTATAGTTTTGTGAATTAACTAAAGCCACTTGCTCTCAGATCCCACCAATCCTGACAAGATATTACTAAATATGAAGAGTTTCAAAGAGGGAATCTCAATCATTTTTTTCTCAGAACAGCCATCTAATTAAAATGCTAATTAAACTGAACCTGTGGTCTGTCTCTTTCTTTTGGATACTCAAGCAATTGAAGGGTATTCATGTTTGTAACTCAAAATTTAAATTCATCCATTAACCAATCACTATTTGAACTGTTTGCCACACATAACTTGTGATGATGATAAATTGACAATGACAATTATAATTTTCAATAACTTTATACATATGGCAAGAAGTTGGTGATTTTGGTTTGCCCTTGGACAGCTGTAGCTTTCGAGTAGGCCCTCATTAGTAGTATTTCAGCACAAGCATTACTTTGGGCATGGGAAAGTATGAGGCCTTCAGGTGCATTTTCCTGGGAGTAGTCCACAAAGAATCTAGCTATGACTTGTGGACTATGTGAAAATATTCCCTTTGGGTAGAGAAATGCACTGCCTGCAGGCTAGAAGACCTGTGGGTAATGTAGCTTGGTGATAGAAATGAAAATGCATAGATTTCTGGGAGACTACACTCCCTCCCCTCTTTAAATAATGGCAGCCAAGGTTCATTCCAAAACCTCTTGATCCAGATTCCATCACATAAACAATTATTATATAAGAAGCTGTACTATACAATCATTTCAGTGGATTCAAATCTATGATCTACTGGATGACAGATGCATAGATGGAGTCACTGTTACAAAAACTGTCCTTTCTTTCTGATATAAAGCAAATAGATTCAATGTGGCCACTAAGCTGTTCAGTGACACTTAGCTATGCCTCATGTGCCATTATTTTGTTCTTATCACATCTTGACATCATCTGCTGTGATCCATAACTAAACAGACCCTCCGTAACATGGAATCTATTTGTCAAGTTAATTTCAAACAAGTTCACACAAATTCAGTATAAACTAACACCAAGATTTATAAACTGTCGGCTTTATTTTCATATATTATTATTTGTATGTACAATATATCTCTGATTTGAAATTTACAAAACAATAATGAAATAACACATGCTGACTGTGAATCAGTCACATGTGAATGTAAAAATAACAAACTGTCAAGTGAGTGCCTAGGGGAAGGGAGATTTGGGATTAAATATTGCAGACCTATTACAGTGCTGCCTATAGCAATCTTCAAGGTAGCTGAATGCAGTTTTCCTTAGCTCTGACTGGCTACAATTGGAGTTCTCGAATACCAACTCTCCCTCTTTGCAGTTAAACAATTTTCACATGTATTGACCTTATGATAGACATTTGAAATAGGTGGACCTGGCATGACAATCAACATTGATATTCAACTGTCATTTGGGGATCGTCTTGAAAACTCCTCTGTAAAGAGTTTTCAAAGCTGAGTGACAGTTCAGCAAAATAATGATAGTAAGCTAGGATTTTCTTTTTCTGGGTAAGGCCTCACTGTTGAATCAATTTCAACCAATTTACTCAAGCCAATTCAAAAAAGAGTGTTGTAAACTTTATTGTTGTCAGAGCTTTGGGAAAATGTATCCAGCCACGTTAATAGAGGAGACATACCTTTTCTTATAGGTGTTTCCATGCCAAAGGGGCTGGTATTTTACACACTCACAGTATTTTAGAAGGTTTAATTTGTTTTCATTATTTTTCTCTGAAGGTGAATAGAATTCAGACACTGGTTGGCACATTTCCAAACTAATGTAACCTTTAACAAAACCAAAGTATGTCACATCTGGCAGATGAAGTAAATTTAAAAAATGCTGGTTAAAATCCTCTAACCTTGCCAACCTGTGCTACACCAGTCAGCTTTGAACTTGCCTAAAATAATGTGACTTAGTCTATTTTAAGTATTTGTTGGTTTTGCATGCAGTGTGTACCTTCAATTTCTCTCCTTGTTAGACATAACTCCTTCTTAGACTTAACTTCAAGCAATGTGCATCATCAATGCTTCTTCAAAAGCCTTTAAATATATTTGCCTAGAATTGCTTAAAAAATAGACTAAATAAAAAAATATATTAAGAAAACATTTTAACATATTACAAAATAAATAAGCCATCTATTACAAGTTCAACAAACATTTTCAACTTAATGGATATTTAATGCAAGCAATGAAAACCCACCAGTTCTTCAGTCAGTGCAATGCAATAAATTCAATAAGTCGTAATCAAGATATTATAACAACCGCTAAAATCTACTTGCTCTCTTATTTTCCTTTTGGAAACATTTATCTCTTACACAGAGTGTCACTTCCTCTCCAACAGTAGCCACAGTTACTACTAACAACTTAATTCCATATTCATACACAATATATCAACTGATAATTTCAGAACATGAGTTTTAGAAGCAAGTGAAGTAACTAATGTTTGAATCTTGGACTACACTTAAACCATCAGCAACAAATTATTGACACAGTGCCATCTAAGATTTTGACTTTCAGATGACAACACAGGCATCTTATCCCCCTTCCACCCTTAAACTACTTACAACACTAATTCAGAATTCAGCAAACAGACAAACTTATCAGCTAAATGACATTATAGTGATGCAACACAAAATTCTCCTTACTAATTTACAATAAGAAATATTAATAGCAGATAGAAGGGAGACTTAAGAATTAAATGTTGGGGATTAAAGGGTCAAGAGCCCCACTGTATGGCACTGCAAACATCTTAATTGTCCTTTTTTTACTTTGATCACATATAGTATTTTGTTCCCAGTGAACATCTGAAGCAGCCACTTTTAAAAATGCTTGATATACTATTGAATAATTATTTTTCTTTATATTTATTATGTATTTGGGTAAACTCATTTCATCTGAAACTGTATGAGTCGTGCTAAGTCAGTTTTACTGACTTGCCCCCATAATTAGAAATATTCATTAGTGTTTTGAAATTCAATATGACACAACTTGAGCAATAGTCTAAGAAGCCTCTTTGACCAATTTCATTATTCTTTGTGTAGTGTATAATCTGAACACAAATTTTTTCCCACCATTCATCCATTCATCAGTTATGTGTGCATGTAAAAGCCAAGGCCAATGAAATCTTTGTGCTGATGGTGCTGCGATGGGACATGACATATAGAAGCATAATGAAATGTTTCTTTCTGTCATAAACTGTCCAAGAACTGAAATCAAGAAATGAAATCAAGAATGTCTTTAGGATTAAAGAAAGCATAATATGTACATTATACTTGATGGTTTAAGACATAATATAATATGCAAATATTTTGTGAATTGCACAGTTTTTACATTAGCAAAAAATATGTAATTTACAGAAAAAATATGAGCATTAAGAAAATTCGCACTGACACTATATGTTAAACCATTAAATATGAGATTTATAACTTCACTATTTCATTTTCTAGTATTTTGGCCTCCACTAAATTCAAAATCCATCCCACTGCATTATCTGAGCATTGTGTTGACCACTTCAGGCCTGGGTCCTAACATAAAAAAGGCTCATGCAGTTAAAAGTTTGTTGGTCAAAAAGAAGGCCTTGAAAACAGAAAACAAATCAAAGTTTGGATGGTTCACTGAGGCCACTTTGTTTCTCCACTTTCCATCCCTATTTCTGCTCTGTTCTACAGTGTACTACATTAGGATATTTTGTGCATTCCATCACCCAAATATTCTAAAATGGTATAACAGTGGAATAATAAAGCACAATATGTGGGATCATGGTTACTAGTGTCATGCAGCTTACATCTCTGAAACTATGTGAAGAAAGATTACACTGATTATTTCATGTATATAAACTTATAAATTAATACAATATACCATAAAACTTAAAAACAGAAACAAATCAGCAAGTCTGAAAGATTGCTGATATCAATTGGTGATCAGAAGATAAAAATAGTATCATAAAAAACCTACATCAATTAAAAAAAAAAATGACTTCTAAAATTGGTGAACTGACAATCTGTAATCTAATCTATGAAACAGGAAAACCCAATTAAGACATCTTGAGAACACTCACATTTGAAGTCTGAGGAGCAGCAAAGACTAGTCTTCAGCATACAGCACTGATGGGACAAAACAATTTTACAATCAACCTCAATAATTTACCCATTACACCCTAATATTAGTATGCATAGTCTTCATACTGTTCTTTATACATTTCCTTAAGTGCTGACAAGGAGAATTTTTTTGACAATCAAGAGACTCTTTAATTGGTGACCATTCCTTCATTCTCATGATCATTAATCCAAAGGAATATTACAGCCAGATTTAGAAAAAAAAAACAGCTGGAAAAGGAAAAGTTTATCCTCTGGCTTATACTCCCAACAACCCAATAACCCCTTTTTTGAGCATCACGCATTTTTTTACAGTTTGAGTGCAGAGAATTTGGCATTGAATCAAACAAGATCCTCTGCATGGTATTTTTTTTCTTCTCATCACCTTTCTGTTTGGTAAAAATTGTATTCAAATTTGGTCCTACAAGGACAGATTAGTAAATCTCTCACTCTGAGGGGTAAAGGTGTAATGTGTAAAATGAACACATTTTAATTCATCTCCAAACCCTTGTAAGCACATGAGAATTTAAATTTTCACACATCACTTAATGGTCCACCAGTAATGCAAAACTTTTTTGGGATAAGCCTAGACACACAATGTCAGTTAAAATGTCTTTTCACACTTAGTGATACCTTTCAATATATATTCAGTTAACAAACCAGGAACTGTTGGGCTGTCAGCAATGAGGGCCTCCATAACTGAAAGATGATATCTTGATCATTATCAATTCAAACAATACTAAGATTGTCCAAACCCTTACACTCTGAGAAGTGATTGACATGTAACTCTTCCCATCTGTAATATCCAAACATTATGCAGCAAACAGGTAATGAGAATATTAAACTTGTCAGGTAGAAATTGTTATCTTGTTCTAACATCAAACTCTTGTAACTAATTTACAAGGAAATGTGAAGCAGCAAGAGTCTTCACAAAAGCCAAAAAGCTTTCTTCAGGGAACATTATCATTGTTACTATTAATATAACGATCATGATGCTGCTTAAAGAAAGCTTTCTGAAGATGAGAAATGGCTTCTCCCCCTTCTGATTCCTTACCTGTAAGGTTTGAAGAAACCTTTTGGTAACCTGACAGAAATTATCCTTTTCACCTATCAGTTAAAATTGGCTGCTACCTGAGTTGTCTTCAGCCTTTTATAGAACAAACAATGTAGTTCTAATTTGCTGGGGCCTAAATAGGTCAGTCCCCTCATGAAAAATATAAACTGGCACTAACTTGCATACTATGGTTGTTAACCCTTTCACTCCCAAGATCTGATTGTTAATTCTCCCCTCTAGCTGCTACACATTTCCTTTTAAATAATTACAAGAATTTGGTGTTAAATCAAGAAAACAACCTCTACCTAATAAGTTTAAGTATTCTTGTTACCTCTTTGTTAGATGGTGAATGGATTTTATAGGGAGAAGTTACATGTCAATCACTTCTGGGAGTTAAAGGGTTAAGCATTTGGCTAAAGAATGTTAAAAATCTCAACCAATTCACTCCTAACACATGTAGCTAAATAGTACACGTTTACACCAAACTTGAATGCACATTTAATAACTCTCCATAATGAGAAATTAGAAGCCAGTCGCTCTTAAGGGTTTTATGGTGAAGGCAAAACCTGGAATAGTTACCTAAGGTGAGTCTGGTATTCTAGAAAAACATTAGTTTATGAGAGACAACTACAATAGTCACAATGGCAGTATTTTAGTGTGAGGACTTACTCTCAATCAGTTGCAGTAGTACTTTATTGCTTGGACCTCCATCACAATCATCATAAGGAATCACTGTAGTTAAATACTGAAGGATACAGATAGTTAAGACTGAATGTAAATGTAATTTATGCACAGTTAAAAACAAGTCAGTGCAGTGATTTCACCAATGCACTGATAGGAAGGACATTTGCTCAATTAGCTTAGCTTACTTGCCACCTTTTGAGTTAGTATTTACTCCACTCACCATTTCATTGGTGCGGAAGTTGAACACTCTTCCAACCTCTGAAAATACCAGGCACAAGTTTACCAAGCCAACCAACCACTATATTACTTTGCATACACCTCCAATAGAATGCATAAGATGGCATTTCATAGGCCTCTGTATCTTAAAAATAACATCTTGGGGCAGAGTATACCCAGGCTCCCATAAAAGAGCTCTCACATTGTCAGCCATCTACTCCATGCAGCTACACATCTATGCCATGACTTATTGAGAACCCTGTCTTGATCTAGACTAGACAACAATTAATTTATGTCGTAAAATAGGTTGTGGTCTGTCTATGTGATAAATAACACTTTCAAAAGAGAAATATATTCATTTGTCTCATGATGTGGTCACCTTTAGATGTGGTTCGCAATGTTTCAACTGTACACTGCCAGTCTTCTTCAGGCAGTGAGGTCTATTGAGTACACATTACCTTGATGCTGTCATGTTCAACAGTTATTGGATGACATTTCACAACTGTGATTGGTGCAATTTTTTGGATCAGGTTCCCTCTGTGGACACCTGCCATGTGACTCTCCTGCTGTTGTGTTTCTTGATTGTCAGCATTCAGGCTTCTGGGATTTGTATTCCACTGTTCCTGTTAATGTTGTTAGGGTGAAGTCTTATGTGAATTGCCCTTTGCACCAATCACAGGCATGAAATTCCATCCAATCACAGCTGAGTAGAACAGCATATCAGTGACATGTAAGAAATCAAATTCATCACCTAAAGAAGATTTGCAGTATGAATTCGAAATGTTGTGATCCACTTCCAAAGTGACTACATCCTGAGACAAACAATAATATTGCTCTTTTGATCAACTCTCACTTACTTTCCCTGAATACGCAGAAGAGCCCTTCTTTCCTTTTCCTTGACCAGTCTGTGATTCTCTTATTTTGGACTGAACAGCTAATAATGTTGATATGAAATTGTTTTTTATTTCCTTTTCCCTATCTAATTCTTCTCTTAATGTTAGTTCTTCCACAAGTATATCAGAGTACTCCTTGACATAAGCTGCCATCTCTTGTTTTAAGTCTAAAAGTTCTCCATTTGAAAGTTCAGAAAGCCCTGAAAAAAAAATGCATGTATTATTAAGCTGTTGCTTTAATTTTTGAATAATTTTGTGAAGGGGGGATGTTGAAGCTTTGAATTGATAAGGGAATCAGTGCTGGTTGCTAGCAAAATTTGCAAGCTGAGAAATAAGGGATCACCAGCCAGATTTTGGTCTGTAATTACTTGTTCAAGGTAATCAGTGATATCTCTTTATGCACAAATCAATTTGAAGCTTCACCATCTACCCATCTCCACCCAATGGGTAATTTGAATTTTGCCTGGATGGCATAGGGTATTTGAACCAGAACTTGCGATTCTTTCTAGCACAACAAGTGTTTTATCTGTTAATATGGAGTTCACTATCACAAGCATATACTCCAAAGGAAAAATCAAATTGAAATAAAATTGAAAAATTGAAATTGAAATTGGAAAGGTCTACAAGAAAGTTATAGTTGCTAGCTTTTCCTTCTCAAAAAAAAGTTGATCATCAAATCCGACACTTACATAGGGCATTCGAACACTATTTTGACACCAGGGACAGGAACTTGAATGAACCAATCGTCAAAAGTTAAAATGCTTAGGGGGGGTTCCCTGTGGGAGATGAGGGGTATAGTTTAAGGCTTCTAATTGATTGATACATTATAATCATATGTGATGATCATTCTATCATGTCTGTTTCTTTACCTGCTGCAGCCTGACCCTCATCAAAAGTTGACTGCCGATTATTGGGCTTCCCTCTGAAGACCAAGAAAATTTCATCCTCGTTTTCACTATTAGAATCATCACTGTTAGAGAGTCTATCAGATTGATTTGATAAAACACAATCCTCTTTAAGATCATTAGAACCACTATTTAATGTCTGACAAGACAATTGTGAGTTGAACTTCTCAGCAAATTTATGAAAGTCAAAAGTTCTTGTTGGGACAGAGTTTGAGTCCTCCTCAAGATGCCTAGGTAGAAGATGATTCTAAAAGAGAAAAAAAACCAATGTTAACTTCAAGTATATAAATAGCTTACCTAAAATCAGGTATAAGTTTATATACCTGATTAAATGCTAGTTGCACCCTTTGAGGGTAAAAATTGTGTTTATTTTAATCCTTTCACTCTTAGAAGTGATTAACCCTTTACATCCGAACATAAGTATCCATATTCCCCATACTGGTCTTTATACATTCCTTAAGGTGCTGATGAGGAGAATTTGTTTAACAATCAAGAGCTTCTATTGGTTGGTGATGATTTCCTTGATTCTCTTGACCTTAATGTATGACTTAAGGGTGATATTGTAAGGAGAAATTAGATGCTAGTCACTCTTAGGGGTTAAAGGGTTAACATGTAACTTCTTCCCATATAATATCCATATAATATTTCTATATCATATAATAAGCTCAGTTATGCACGCGTTTTGATTGGTTTTCACTTATGATCTATTGGAGGACAGACGTATAGATGACGTCATCATTAAAACTTTTTTAAATTCTTTATTATATAAAACAAATAGATTCCAAGTTGCTGTGTGTCAGTTCAGTAATAGATCACAGATGACGTCAAAATGTGGTAAGAACAAAAAAGTGGCACATGAGGCGGCGCCTCACGTGCCACTTTTTTGTTCTTACCACATTTTGACGTCATCTGTGATCTATTACTGAACAGACGCACGGCAACTTGGAATCTATTTGTTAATCATTCAACAAATAGGTATTGAGAATACTCAAACTTACTAGGTTTAAGTTTTCCTGACCTAACACCAAATTCTCAAAACTGATTCACAAGGAAATATATAGTAGCTAGAAGGGAGAATTAACAATCATATCTTGGGAATTTAAGGGTTTACTTTCAGAATATTAAGGATAAAGTGAGCTTTTGAGACCAGAAAGCCTATTCTGGGGTGGTAGCTTACCTCAGTTTATGGAGTTTAAAGTGACTCAAAGTACTGCCACTCTTTTCTAAATTGAGTCCCCAATCCACTGAGCCCCCAACCCCACCTCCCAAGAATTTCCTGACAGTTTTTTGGTACCCATATACACTCCTCAGTGGGGAGAGTTACTGTGGGAGAAAAGTTTCCTGTCCAAGGTCACAATCAAATGACTTGAACCACCACACCATAGTTCTTAATAAGGAATATAACACAAATATAACAGGAAAAAGGGGAGTGATGTCAGGGCCATCTGTGGATGGAGAGGTGAGGGTTGCTTGAGGCAATTCCAATGCCCTAACTAATTTTTTTGCATCTATAGAAATGTTTAAATGTTCAAATTTCTTAGCCACAGTCAACTTATTTGATTGCTGACAAATTATTAGGTGTCAATGTGAGAGTTGAAAAACCACTCTAGACTAAATCATTGAAAAGAGAGGGTAATCTGGGGATTTTCTGCTTCAATAATTTTGTAAGATTCTTGTTTGTTGTAGTTATAAGTGCTTGATTTTAAATCAGTGACAGCTTTACAGTGACAACAAGGAGTAATTCAAGTCTACTTTCACTAAGAATTAAATATTCTAAAGGAGAATTCAATTCAGTGTGGGGTCAATTACGTTCGTTTGTACAATCTCCAGTATAAAAACAGCTCTGTTGGAGTTCCAAAGTAAATAACCATAACATAGTACTCTAAAATGTATCATCAAAGACAGAGAGAAAAACATCTAAATAAGCCAATCATAAAGCAATTTAAAAGCAGTAGTAAAATCAAAATGAACAAATAAAAAATTTCAAACAAATGTTCTTACTCTGTCATCACACGGTAGAAGATGTAACGCCTTGGAGAATTTCAGTTCTGTTTCACATCCCCGCCAAACCAAAGGTTCGCCATAAGTTTTCAATGCAGGATCTACATGGTCGAGAATTCTGCTAACGAAAAGACGCAAAGATAATTAAGAATTTCACCAAGCACAATGAAAATCTATTGAAAATTTGGTGTGATGTTTGAAAACCTTTCGTTGGCGCAAGGCGCTCCGTTAAAAAAGTCAGCTGGCTGGAAATCTGATGGCAAGGGAAAACACGTGAAAAGGGTATTAATGACACTGGTAGGGTCCTGAGATTTAGCTCCAAAGTGGACATTGTCAAAAGTGTCAATCGCGGAGTTGTTGCGACTAAAATCAGACCATTCACTATTTTCGTCCGAGGGTCCTCCGTCTTCGCTGCCCGCCATGTTGTGTTTCGAAACACATTCGAGTAGGCCTGGTTCTAGGTAATTTCAATTTCCCACCAGTCTTTGCAAAACGAGACAGTTCAATATGGCGGCGGTTTTCCTTCTGGAGGAACTTGCCCTCGAATGGTCACGTTTCCCACTGTGGTGACATTTCCCAATAAAAGCTTACATTTATGGTGGAAAGCTGTATTCCATCTAATTTTAACAGTTGATTTTTACCTCAGTTCCTCCTAATGGAGTCCACAGCTGCAGAGAGTAAGAAGGAAGGAGATAGAGACGTCATTCTCAACGGCGAGTGTTCGATGTCTCTACATGGAAAAGAGGAAATTAACAATCCTGAACAGCCGCAGAAATTATGCAGTGCAAAGAAATTTACAGATCTCAACGGCCTAATGATCCACACTCAATCATGCCCAAGTACATCAACGAATGAAAATCATGTAACCTCTGGTCATAGTGATCCGATAGGATATGACCCGTCAACTTCAGAGAAGAAGAACTCCGCGGAACATGCCGGACCTGGAGATCCTTGTGAAAAAAGTACAAATTTAACTTATGTTAGTTACGAGTCTGAACTTCAAATGGAGGCAATTATGGCTCTTATAACAAAGGACCTTTCGGAGCCGTATTCAATCTACACATATCGTTATTTCATACATAACTGGCCAAACCTCTGTTTTTTGGTAAGTTGAGTAGGCTACATCACTTTTAAATAGATACTATACAAATTCTTTTTTCTGGCGAGGCCCTATAATAGACATGGAAAATCAAATTTTGAAAGCTAGCTGTCCGTGAGAAGGTTGTACTGATTGAAGAAGTTTTAACCATATCTCGATAAATCTGGATATCAACCATTTGTGCCCAGGGGGAATACTTCCCCCAAGGGGATACTTTCCCCTAGGGATGCACCCTCAACCTTCCTGTGTTACCTTTAGACAAATGATCCCTAAGAAGTTATGGTGTAGGAATTCTTGATCTATTTTGCAATCCACATGTGAACAGTTCTCAAAGAGGCCCCATCATATTATTCTGAATGTGTGAGAGCTTAAAGGTATCAAAAGTTGATTGAAATAATCCTTTGAGAGCATAAGTAATAAAGTTTTAAGCATGAGTTTGGTCATACTTAAAACAGTTCAGTTTATAGTGGCTTGATACGAAAAAAATTAATATTTTTACAGTTAGTTGAACATCCACATACACTTTGCTTTTTGAGAGAAATATGGAATAACCAGAAAAATGGCTTCAAATCACTCTGCATGTTCTGAAAAGGAATTAAAGTAAAAACCAATCATGGAAAAGGGTATCAGTTTACATTCAGCTTCTTTCTGATAACAAGATTGTTTTCATTGTTAAGTGAATGTTGGGACAAGGTTTGTTAAGCCAAGCTTTAGATGCCAAAATCTTACCTTATTTTGTACAACAGTATTTGCTTTTTTATCATAATTTGTTATTATTACACTTAATGATCTGCATTACCCCAATAAGTGCCAAGTGTGGAAAGCTCCCTCTGAGAAATCTCCAGATTTCAAAACTTTCAACTTTTTCATTTGGCAACTTCTCTTTATAGTTATCCTTTTTATTATTGTTGCCATTAATGAGAAGATTACTCTTCAAATGAGTGTCAATATCAGAAACCAAAGTAATCGCAAAAGCTGATTGGATCAGAGGAAAATACCTCTAAGAACCAATGAAAACTCAGTATAAAAAAAAAACAACCAAACTGCCAAACACCTGAGAAAAGGCAGGACACTAGTAGTGATTGGTTTTAGTATTGCATCAGATTGATTGAGAGAGTTGTGCAAGTTTCTTGTACCAATTACAGAGCAGAGTAAAATGCAATCCCTGATTACTTTCAACACTCAATTGAAAATTGCTCTATTTACTTATCCATAATTTAATACTACAGTGATGGACTGTAATGTAGTCAGTACAGGTCCACATCAGGGTTTATGTCTTGCCAATTTATTCTGTAAACCTGGTTCGTCAATAATTTAATAGAGAAAAAAATGATAAAATGGCATGGAATTTCTCTTGACTATTTCAAACTAACAATCTCAAGAGTATATAAGCACTCCATGCTGCTGGGTGTCTTCTTGTTGTAAAACCTTCATTATTCACATGAATTGATGTCTAGTTATTTATAACTTTTTATATGGAAAAAAGTTTCAAGACCATCCTACCTTGGATTATTGCTTACTACAAAATATTAACTGTGTGAAACTCTTATTTTTAGACAATGTACACTTTCTAACATATTACTGTGATAATTTTGTTCTGAAAAAGTTAAATTAACCACATGCATCGAGTCTAACATAAATATTTTTGGATCCATTATTCTTTTTGGATAATGCTATCTGTGTAATTTGATTTTTAAAAAGTTTGCACCAGTGTTCATTTTGTATAATGTTAGTAGCGTGCAGTTGACACATCATTTTGAGACTTTTGTACTGAAAGGCATCAGCTCCAATAGATTTTAATGTAACTGACTGGTTATTATACTTTGCATAGTTTGCTTCAATGACTAGTCTTTCTGCCATATACAAGATTCCATTTTCTGATTAGTCATTTTATAAATAGAAGTTGCAATTTTTTTGTATGTATCTTTTGTTGCAGGCAATGGACAGTGACAACTGCGTTGGTGCCATTGTGTGCAAGCTTGACATGCACAAGAACATGGTACGAAGAGGGTACATTGCTATGTTAGCTGTTGAGAAGGAATATAGACGGCAGAAAATAGGTAAGCTTTTTTGTAAACTTCCCTTTCAGCCACTTTGATGGTTTCTCAGAGGTAAAGCATGGAAAAAATGTCAAAAAAACTACTTGTTGACAATTTACTAGTACCCCAAGCAGAAGAGCATCATCTGAGATATGCCAATGATGTGTCTTTGGGTAATGTTTTGGATATCTGTAAACATTAAAATATATCCACTCTCTTGTATTGTGAAAGGATGGTAAAACTGTTTTTAATTTTAATGTTCACTTTGGTAAAGTGAACCATGGTAAAGAGTTTTCAAAGCTGACAGTTCAAGTGTCAGCCCTTTGTCTTCGGCTTTTTACAGTGACCAATTTACATTATCAATGCAGCTGATGAAACCAAATTATTTAGTAATACCCCTACCCACCTATCTACCAGCACAGCACCACAGTTTCTTTTGAACCCCACCCCCACTCACACCCACCCACCATCCCCCTTAACAAAAGAATTCAGACCTGCTAATTTTCATATTGCATGGAACTATCAGTTCTGAATATGTCATTGGCTTGATAATAAAATTATACTCAGTTGTACTCTAATTAGAGTAAAGCAGTTTTGTAGGAGTGGATATTTTATCTGCCTTTCCATTATTTCAGGTTCAAATCTTGTGGTAAGAGCAATCAAGGCAATGCAAGAAGATAGCTGTGATGAAGTAAGAATCGCACTCTAATTTCTTCTTAAGTCTTCAACTATCTTTGTTTGATTATTTTATGAAATTTCAAAGATCTCTAGCAGGAAAGGGTGGAAGACATAGACAGGGCATTCACCATTAAGAAATCTTCTCATAAATAATAGCCAGAGTTCTTGTATTTCATTGCTTTGGTAAACAAAACACTGGCTTTTTGCTTTACTTCTTCCTAATCATCTCTTTCTCTCATGGCCAACCTTTCAAAATTGTGTATGTTAGTTGAAAGACTGAGCTACTATTGTGAAAGTTGACTTAGTGCCAAATGTAAGTGACATCTGAAATGCTTCCAATTGGTTTGGCTGCACTACATGCTATGATTGGTTAAAATTATTCTGAATCATCACCCCATTTCAGACCAATCTGATACAAATTTAAACTAAGTTTGGATGCACCAATCACAAATGCTTGCCTGACCCTGTTGGGTTTTTTTACTTAACCCCTAGACCCTGCAGAGTGATTAGCTTCTAATATCTCCATACAATATAACCTCTGAATCAAACACTTAGGGTCACAAGAACAGACTAAATGATCACCAACTCTTGGTTAAACAAAGTCTCCCTTTCAGCAACTTAGGAAATGTATAGAGAACAGTATGGAGAATATGCACACTGATGTTAGGGCTTACAGGGTTAAACTTAGCCCTTTCTTATTCACCTTTACCAGAATCTCTTTGGTATTTTTCTTATGAGACTTCACTAAAACTTATGTGCTATAATTATGATAATTTTTTACTTGTGTGATATCACCAATCAGCTGCTGACATGCCACTCACCTTTTGTGCCACTCTGTCAGGGTGGTGAATGAATAGCAAAGTGTTCACCCAGCTTCATTCATTAATGAAGTCTACTTTTCTTCTTAGGAAAGACCTTTGGTGGTTATGAAATAAACAAAATAATGCCCACACCCCCCCCTCCCATGTGGTTGATGGTAGATGTGGAATCTATCCTCTTGTGTTCAACTTGTGAGATATCAGGTTGAACACTCAAAGGAAAATTCCATATGTACACATTCCCATATGCTATTCCTTATTTGGCTCACATGTTGTTTTACTTTAGGTTGTACTTGAGACAGAGGTAACCAACACAGCAGCTCTGCGACTCTATGAGAACCTGGGATTTGTCCGTGACAAAAGGTTGTTTAGGTATTATCTTAATGGTGTTGATGCACTGAGACTGAAGTTGTGGCTAAGATGAGGCAGATATTTTGAATTTTTTACTGTTCTAATTTTTTTTTTCTTTTTTTCTTTTGAATCTTGTATTCAGTAAAAGTCTGTCTGTTTTGTAAGTAAAATGTCAGGCTAACAGCCATGTAAAAAGTAAATTAATGGCAGTAAGTTTGGAAGATTCCAGTTGAAATAATTTGTGAAATGTTCCTACTGAAATAAACATCAATGAAATGCTATTATTTTATTTATTTTTGTTTTAATATTAACTCTTTTTGTACAATGCAGAGAACAGTGTACTTGAAATATTTTTAAGAACATTATTTGTTGTGACCAATCACATTGGGAAACAGCAAAAATGTAAAAATTACAAAATAACTACATTATCTGCTCAACTCTTCCACTCCCAAGATTTTATTAGTAATTCTGCCTACTGTCTGCCATAAAATTCTTACAATGTTTTTGGAGAATTTGATGTTGGATCAACTAATAATCCCTTAACTGATATGTTTTTTTTATTCTTGTCACTTGTATACTTGATATTGTAAGGAGAAATTCTGTGTGAGTCACTCATAGGAGTTATAGACTTAAAGTTTTGGTTATTCACATCTAATTGGTTTCTTCATGGACACACATATTCTTGGTGTTTATTGTTTTCTGAGTTTGACTGTTAAATTTGACTTAATCTACCTTTAAATCAAAAGTTTAAAATTGATGACAAATGCCTCTTGTAGTTTCAATAATTCTTAATACCATAACTCCCAGAAGTGATTAACTTGTAACTTCTCCTCATAATATCTGTTCATTATCCAGTAAACAAGTAACTTATCAGGTAGAAGTTATCTAGCACCAAATTCTCATAACTAATTTATATGAAAATCTGTTGCTGCCAGAGGAGAGAATGAACAATTATCAGATATTGGGAGTTGATCTTTTCACTCTAGTGGTAAATGAATATGATGTTGGGAATAGCTGTGATGGACTGTCATTTAACCACAGCTCCCTGAAATATGTTGGACTTCAATAATGGGTTATAATGAAAATCATCTTGAAATGTGGAACCCTAACAATTTTCTTGAGCATAATTTCTTGCAACTGTGAAAAAGTTATTATTTTCCAGGTGAGAATTATAAGAGGCCAGTTGTTCTGAGTCACAAAGTTACTTTTAA
This sequence comes from Pocillopora damicornis, assembly GCF_964200805.1. Classification (NCBI taxonomy): domain Eukaryota; kingdom Metazoa; phylum Cnidaria; class Anthozoa; order Scleractinia; family Pocilloporidae; genus Pocillopora; species Pocillopora damicornis. The sequence continues at coordinate 15,256,808 of NC_142676.1, forward strand.
TACCAATAACATGAAAATTATGATTTTTTTTTTCATGCCAAATATAACACAGCACCAAATGTAATAAGAACAGAGGTTTCTTCTGGTCAAAATAAAAAGCTGATTTTTGATGACGGTATTTGTTTTATCACACTGTCATTTTCTTTGCCCTTTTTTTAGACTGTTTTTAAGAGAAATAAGTGACTCAATCTAACTCAAGACTGTGGTTCCACGGGGAACAAGATCTTAAAATTTTTAACCCATTTCAGACCATAGAGATGAAAGCTATACTCCAACAATGTTTACCTCTCCTGCCTAACAGCCTTTTAGGAGGAAGGAGGATGCTGTAGTCTTCTTGGGGTGTCATGTAAAACTAATTGACAAATCTATGTGTAACTATTTGACAAACCATTGGTCTGATATAGTGAACAGCATTTCTCATCCACATAGCTCTTCATTTGTTTGAAAGTGGCAGCTGATAAATGGCTAGATTCTTTTGGTCCATTTTCCTTGTATCTCGTGGTAGTATTATGCTGAATCATGTAAGACCTCATTCCAGGTTAAACCACCCTCCCCCCTTCTCACTCAAAGTTGCGGACAAACTTTTTGGTTGTTGAGGGTTCCTTGAGACCCTGATTTCTTATCCATCTAACATCAGTGCCCACTCTTTCCATCCTCTCTTGTGGCCCTTACCATTCCCTTGTGGTTTGTTTAGACTGCAGAGATGTCAGTTCTCTTATGAAAAACAGGACAAGGTGGTATACTTTGAGGGTTTTTGCTTATGTTTTTCAAACCCTTCAAACAGTGACCCACAGACTTAAGAATTTTTAATACTACTAAGTTAGGATATGATTCATAAACAATCCTTGAACTTAGCTTTTTGTTTGTGAATATTTAACAGTTTCCATCAGTTTTTTCGTTTTTATACAACCCCACAAGCTTGAAGCTTTGATTTTCATCATGTATGAGTAAAGGTTGTAGAATGTATGTATATGTGTTCTTTTTCTTCGTCTCTTCATAATTCTCTCAGTTCCTTTTTCTGCCTTTTTCCTTACCCCAGGATAGAATATAACTCAGGAATAAAAATACTGTCTTCATATACCATTTGGTAGACTGTAAATGTTCTAATTAGCATCCCTTAAGGCAGCTTGTTTAAGACTGGTCAAATATGTAATATTCTTTGCCCCACCCCTTCCCCATTCCTTCTCTTTGACTATCACCCACCTCTTAGTACAAATTTATTTATCTCCCCAGCCTTCAGCTGCTGTTAAAATAAAAGATAGCAGCTATAATGCTCACAAAGAGATTACTGTGCAATTGTTTGCCAAAACTACACCTGCTCTGCAGGTTAAAAAGCTAATTCTGATTGTTCTTTCGAACTGGTACTCAGCATATCAGAAACAGTGCACAGTAAGAATTTCTTTGGTTAAAAACAAACTAGAAAACAATTATTAGAGTTTGAGCAAGGAAAGGGAGGAGAGCTCATCAAAATTGAAGCTGCGTGTGGGAGGCTGCTGAGAAACATAAACGTGCAAAACATGAAATGCATTTTGATGTATTTTAAGCATTTCTCAGACCGTTGAATAAAAGAAAAGGATGGACAAATTAGGCATTCTCTCTAGACATCGAAAATCTTGTGTGCAAAGATATTGACTCAAATAGAAAATCCTGCGCCAGTCTTTCAAGTCTATAGGACTCCAACTGTGTCTAGATAACAAAACTAGGGGCCTTCTGAGCGCTAAAGCTTTCGTTTTAAAACACACTTTTTTCGCCTTTTTATCTTTCGTTTTTACCTAGAATCCACAACAAGACGCTGGAAAGTGGAGAAGGAGGCTTTCCAAAACGATGTGATAAAAACAAACTGTCACTAATTGTCGCTTCCATCAGCGTTTGTGGGCGGTACGAAATTCACAATATGTTGTCAGATTAAAAAACGTAATGAGTGTGAACAGGTGAAAACAAACTGAGCGTGAACAGGTGAAAACAAACTGAGCATGAAAGTGTTCAAAGAAGCAACGATGGAAGTAGGTTTTAGACCAGGTCAATTCATACCTCTGTTCACAGGAGCAGCGAAATGCCACAGTTAGACCACACTATGAGTTCGTGATGATAAAATGTTGACATGAGACGAACAAAATCTATGAGGGTTATGAAGAGAGCTCTGAAATTTGCATATCTTGACTATTTCGGTGACCATCTCGATCTGAATATCTCAATCAAATTAAATAAAATGTTGATCGACGTATTTGTGGTATTTTTTTCGCGTTCATCGGCCGTTTGAAGCGTCATTTTACGAAATTAATGGGGCCGTTCTCCTTTTCTTCTCTTAACGGCCACCAGTAATTTCGTAAAAAGACGTTTCAAACGGCCTATGGGAACAAAAAAATACGTCCATTAACATTTCATTTAACTTCATTGAGATACACCCCCTGATTATTTGCGCTTCACTACATTTCCGGAAATAGGCAGGTAACCAATTAAAAATGAGTTAAATTAAAAACCGGAAGCTCTGTTTTCCCACTAAAACGGTGAGGCAGTTTTTTTCTTTCCGCTAGAAAGAAATGGCTTCGGCAAAACCTCCTCCGCGGTCACAAATATGAGCCGATATTTGCTGCACTCTATATTTTTCAAATGAAAATCCTTGAGTATCGCTGACGTTGATCTATTTCACAATTTTCTCTTTTCTTTTAGTTGATCGTAGACGATACTTTGGAGCAACAAACAACTGCACTTGAAGGTTTACCCGCCACAATTTGTTTGATGCAAACTGGCATACTCTGGTGAAACGGTGTGGCTGTTTTTTTTTTTTATCAGGGAAAAAATGGCTGAGCCAAAACGTTCTCTGCTGGCGCAAATACGACTTGATATTTATCCTCCAAATGACAATCCGCTAGCATAAGCCACCGTTAATCCGATCAAAGCTGCTTATTCCATTTGATCATAAACAATACACGTGGAAGCGGACAAACAACAACCACGCTCCAAGGTTTCCGCCCGTCTTAATTTCTTTCGTTAGAACCAACGCCTGAAATATCAGGCGTAGAAATTGCTTCTTTATATTCCGATTTTAATGCGCGATACATATTAAATTCCGAAAGACATGTAAGTGCTTCATCGCGAGCTAGAGCGGAAGTAATATCTTTGCTATCTTTCTCTTTCTCCCCCAAGACACATGTGGCTTGTGATTGACAGCCGGAGCTTAACCGCACCAATCAGAGTTTTGCAAAATAACAATAACTTTGGGTAGGCGTAATCTCCCCTCCCCCACCCTACCCCTCTCCTTATTTATTTATTTATTTATTTATTTTTTTTGACCGTCGACCGCCCCCATAGTACAAATTTATTTCTTTCCCCAGCCTTCCGCGGCCATCAAAATCAAAGATGGCGGGCAAAGTTTCCGCTACGAAAAAACTGAGCACTCGTTCGCCAAATTAACGCCTGCTCTGCGGGCTAGGCGATGATTAGAAGCCAATATTCAAACTGTAACAGGCCGGAGGCCATGACAACCTTAAGAAGTACGTAGTCGTGTGTGAAACATGACAAAAGAGGTAAGACTTCCAAGGCACGTAATCCCTTTTCATCTTGAAACTTTTTACGCCGGTTTTACCATGGTGCGTGGTACGTGGCGTAAACCGAATTTGACACCCATGCGGGTCTAGGAACATGGTCAGGGCACGCTTATGGGCGCCCATACACGCTCCCTCGGGATTCGTATCCAAGATCCTTGTAAGAGCAGAGATTAATCAGAACCCTGAGCTACAAGCATCTCAGATCCGCAATTTTGCCCCTTCTCCAAGAACAATAGGGTAATTCGAGCGTCGAAACGTTAGCTTTTAAACTCTTTGCGGTGGCCAATTTACGTCATCAACTTAGTCGATACTACTTAATTACCCAGTTATACTCTCCCACCGACGCAGCACCACAGTTTCTCTAGAAACTTACCCCCTTTATCCAAGAACAATAGACTTTGTTTGCTTGTATGGCTTATTTTCCCAACGTTGGTCATGTCTTTGTACTCTAGAGAACTCTTTCTTTCAAATTTTGCCCTATTGACGTGATTAGGTACGCATAATGTACAAAAGACAAATAGAGGTATTCCCTTGAGTCCTCCACTCAGAAAATGGCACATGCAAATAAATGACTGAAGGGGTAAGTTTCTAAAGAAACTATATTGTGCTGCGTGTTTCTAAAGAAAATTCCGATGCTGCGTTAAGGGGGTAAGTTTCTGAAGAAACTGTGGTGCTGCGTCGGTGGGGGAGTATTACAAAGTAATTTGGTTTTATCAACTGAGTTAATAATGTAAATCAGCCACTGTTAAGAGTTGTGAAGATACGGAGGTGCTGCGTCGGTGGGGGAGTATAACAAGATAATTTGGTTTTATCAACTGAGTTGATGATGTAAATTGGTCACTGTAAAGAGTTACAAGCAAAAGAGGGCTTTGGCCCTTTGGGACCCATAGGCATTTCATTTGCATAAATGTGAGACTTTGATTGTTTCAGAGTCTCACAACAGGATTGAGAAAGATACTATGGGCGGCCGTCACCACCAAAAATACAAGGATGTCAAATAGATCAGCAAATACAAAGATGGTGTAAGGATCAGCTGCAGGATAGCATAGCTAATAAAGGAATGGCATGGCCAAATTACAGACAGTCTAGTTTTCCTTCGTGAAACAGAACACCCTAAACATGAATAGTTTAGCCAAATGAGAAACGGTCTAGTAGCCCATGTTGAGTTGGAACATGAGATTGTGAAATGGACTAGCTCAATTACGAATAGCTTAGCACTCATTTGCGATACAGTACTCAAACGGTGTAGCGTTGAGTTAAACGGCTCAGGGTATCGTCGAGTAGCACAGCGTACGCACAAACGGTGTAGCGTTGCGTCAAATGGCTCAGCTTAATGTAGAATGGTACAGCGTACACACATATGGTGTAGCGCTGCGGGAAATGGCTCAGCGTAATGTCGAATGGTACAGCGTACATAAAAACAGTGTAGCGTTGTGTGAAATGGCTCAGCGTAATGTCGAATGGTACAGCGTACATGCAAACAGTGTAGCGTTGTGTGAAATGGTTTAGCGTAATGTCGAATGGTACAGCGTACATACAAACAGAGTAGCGTTGCGTGAAGTGGCCTAGCATAATGTCGAATGGTACAGCGTACACACAAATGGTGTAGCGTTGCGTGAAATGGCTCAGCGTAATGTAGAATGGTACAGCGTAGACACAAATAGTGTAGTGTTCGGTCGAATAGCTTTGCAAAACATCAGACGCTCTATCTGAACATTAAATTACTTAGTATTACTTGAAATATTTCGATGTTGTGGCGAATCGTCGTGGCGTGACGTGAAGGCTATGCCATTCCTTTATTAGCTATGCTATCCTGCAGCTGATCCTTAAGCCATCTTTGTATTTGCTGATCTATACGACATCCTTGTATTTTTGGTGGTGACGGCCGCCAAGGCATCTCGCCGAAACCACCAAAAATACAAACCGCAAATGGAACAGCGATCTGCTGGGGGTATGACGTCATCGAATGTGAAGACTGACACGAAATCATTACATGGCGTAGTATAGTCTTCACTTCGCTTTGCCGTAAAGCAGAGCCAATTTGGTACGTTTCTCCTCTTTTTTCACTACTGATATTGCACTTATTCGTTGTCGTTCATGAAAGCGTCAATTAAAATAGCAACGAGACTGAATTCTACCACGATTTGCCGGCCTCCCGGTTTACCACAGTTTGCACGCGTTGGTGGGCCTGAACATGTTTATAGTATTAAGTAGTGTTATGACGTGCATTAAATGTCAATTGTCGAGCTCTATTTTCTTTCTCCGACTCACGCTTACTTTTCAATGAGAGTCCAACTTCAACAGCTCTTTGAACATTGGAGGAGTACGTGAGAAGTTAAATATTGTGTGTGCCCTGGACGCCATGGTAAGAAAACTGCTGTCCTTGATCTGTTTTGACATTTTTCGATCAAAGTGATATCGGAATGCTTTAATTGATGTGCCGGACGATAAGAGTAAGCTAAGAGAAGACATATTTATTATTTTAAAAAGGTGTACATTATATTGCTTTGTTTATTAATTTTTTCCTGGGTGCAGTGATAGTAAAAGTAATGCACCGTAATGCACGTAGTTGTACGTAATTGTCCAACTTTACATTTCTGTACCTCAACTATTAATTTAACTATTAAACTCAACTATTATTAAAATGTGCATTAAATGTCTATTGCCGAGCTCTCATTTCTTTTCTTTTCTGACTTGCGCTTTCTTTTCAAAGGGAGTTTAACTTCAACGGTTCTTTGAACATTGCAGGAGTACGTGAGAAGTTGGATTTTGTGTGTGCCCTGGACGCCATGGTCACGCAACTCTAGTCAATATATTTGGTGTGTACTGAACTCAGTCTGTAGCAATAATAATAATAAAAATAATAATAATAATAATAATAGTAATAATAGTCACAAAAATTAATAGTTGAGGTACAGAAATGTAAAAATAAATAAAAATGTAAATAAATACGTCTACCGAAACAAACGACGAAACAGCAAGACGTCCTGTCAATTGTCTGAATTATGCAATAGTTTTTATTCAGGAAGTTGCGACTGTAACAGATCGAACGGTAAAACTCGACCTAGAGTTGGACAATTACGTACAACTACGTGCATTACGGTGTCCGCACTAGCCTTCCTTAATACGTGATGACTACGGAATGGGAAAGAGCACAGGGAAGATAAGTATGTATGCGCGCAAAACCAACTCAGAAAAAATATTACTCTGGCAAAAACTATTTTGGAACGCGAAAAAACCCTTTAACTGTTTCCGGTCCAGACATGTAATCTACGTTTGATCGACAAAATGTGTCAGTTAATTGCTCTCAAAGTTTGTACTTCCGGTAAAATGTAAATTACCTTTTTTCGGGTTCCGGACTAAAAAGTGAGAAATTTACAAGTCAAGTGAGAGCAACAAGAGTTCCAACTAAAAAGAGTTTTTCAAATGAAGACATTCAATTATGACCCAAATAAGAACAAATAACGCTCCCGGTCTTCCTTAGTGCTTTAAATTATTTGTTTACTCGCAAACAGTTTTAGCAACGGTCTTTACTTTTTAGATCCACACGGTTCTTTTTAAACGGAAAACAAAAGCCGCAGTTATTTCGCGTCAATTGGCGTCACATTAATTTCACATCGGTTTGTGCTGAGGAACGCTTTGGGTTAGTTTTTTAACTGTCCGTGCCTTATTCGGGCAAAAAAATTAGGGTCTTCGTTTTTCGGTCTTCGGTCTTCGGTCTTCGGTCTTCGGTCTTCGGTCTTCGGTCTTCGGTCTTCGGTCTTCGGTCTTCGGTCTTCGGTCTTCGTTTTGTAGATTTAGGGGGGCTTTTCTACAAAACGAAGACCCCTGTTAATTTCACATCGGTTGGTGCTGAGGAACGCTTTGGGTTAGTTTTTTAACTGTCCGTGCCTTATTCGGGCAAAAAAATTAGGGTCTTCGTTTTTCGGTCTTCGTTTTTCGGTCTTCGGTCTTCGGTCTTCGGTCTTCGTTTTGTAGACACCCCAGCGGCTACGCCATATAATGGTTTCGTGTCAGTCTTCACATTCGATGACGTCATGCCCCCAGCAGATCGCTGTTCCATTTGCGGTTTGTATTTTTGGTGGTTTCGGCGAGATGCCTTGGCGGCCGTCACCACCAAAAATACAAGGATGTCGTATAGATCAGCTAATACACAGATGGCTTAAGGATCAGTTGCAGGATAGCATAGCTAATAAAGGAGTGGCATAGCCTTCACGTCACGCCACGACGATTCGCCACAACATCGAAATATTTCAAGTAATACTAAGCAATTTAATGTTCAGATAGAGCGTCTGATGTTTTGCAAAGCTATTCGACCTAACGCTACACTATTTGTGTCTACGCTGTACCATTCTACATTACGCTGAGCCATTTCACGCAACGCTACACCATTTGTGTGTACGCTGTACCATTCGACATTATGCTAAGCCACTTCACGCAACGCTACACTGTTTGTATGTACGCTGCACCATTCGACATTACGCTAAGCCATTTCACGCAACGCTACACTGTTTGTATGTACGCTGCACCATTCGACATTACGCTAAGCCATTTCACGCAACGCTACACTGTTTGTATGTACGCTGTACCATTCGACATTACCCTGAGCCATTTCACACAACGTTACACTGTTTTTATGTACGCTGTACCATTCGACATTACGCTGAGCCATTTCCCGCAGCGCTACACCATATGTGTGTACGCTGTACCATTCTACATTACGCTGAGCCATTTGACGCAACGCTACACCGTTTGTGCGTAGGCTGTACTACTCGACGTTACCCTGAACCGTTTAACGCAACGCTACACCGTTTGAGTACTGTATTGCAAATGAGTGCTAAGCTATTCGTAATTGAGCTAGTCCATTTCACAATCTCATGTTCCAACTCAACATGGGCTACTAGACCGTTTCTCATTTGGCTAAACTATTCATGTTTAGGGTGTTCTGTTTCACTAAGGAAAACTAGACTGTCTATAATTTGGCCATGCCATTCCTTTATTAGCTATGCTATCCTGCAACTGATCCTTAAGCCATCTATGTATTTGCTGATCTATTTGACATCCTTGTATTTTTGGTGGTGACGGCCGCCCATAAGATACACTTCATCTCTGGTGGAGTTCAAACAGAAAGATTGTCAAGGTAAAAAAAGAGCGAAAAGTATAAACAATCTTCAACTTTATCACCCATGTAACTGACTACTTTCCACATAAAAAGATGGAATAAACCCAAAAATTAGAGAAAGATGGTTTTCGTCTTGTCACCAGCGTGGGACAAAGAAAAAAATTCTGAGTTCCTAGGAGGAATCAAACCAAAGACCTTCGAATTCTGCGCTCCGATGCGTAATGAGCAGTGCCTATTACGAAGTGCATATATGACACGCGTCCTTGGCCTTAGAAAGTTTTAGCACATCTCTTCTTTGCTACATGCCTCGGCCAGATACGTGTTCTGCATGTTCACTCTAGCCACAGTCATAAATATTCGTCGAATTTCTGGTTTCCTGGTCAAAAATTGTCTCGTTTTATGCACCATACAAAGCCGTGCGCAGTATGAAAAACAGATACCTTGTCACAGAAACTAGAGGGTGGAAAGATGGTTCGAAGGAATTTCCATCTCGTTCCAAGCTTCCCCAATTTTTTTCGCTACAGCTGAACCCCGATATTACTACATCACGGGCGACGAGCCGGAGAAGAAAAAATGTCCGAAATATGAGTCGTCATCGATGAAATAGCTGTAGTATCGCATGTAGAAACAAAACGTTTGTTGCTCCAGTAAATAATTGTGTTATAAATCATAAAATGATAACATTATATAGAATAAGAGAAATGGTAAGTTTTGAGCTCGGTGAAGAAATAAAGAAAGATGTTTTTCGTCTTGTCACGAGCGTGGGACAAAGAGAAAAATCTTTCTCTATTTCTTTACCCAGCTCAAAACTTTACCATCTCTCTTAATCTATTCACAAACATGACGCTATCGACATTGCTGATCCTAGCAGTATGCAGGACGCGCGTCATATGAATTTCGCAATAGACCTCGCTCTCCGTGGAGTCTCTGTGGCTCAGTGGTAGAGCATCGGAGCGCGGAATCTGTAGGTCTGAGGTTCGATTCCTCGTGGCGGCTCAGAATTTTCTCTTTGTCCCACACTTGTGAAGAGACGAAAAACAACTTTCACTGTTAACAGTATACTTCGCGACATAAAAAGTTAAGCAATTTTTTCAAAAGTGTTGACTTTACATACATGCTTTAATGGGTGGATACAAACTTATTAAAGGCTCAAAAAATGTAAAAATCGAGAACTACATTTTTGTTGAGTTGCTTAGCTTCTCATTTTCCGGAAAAAACAGTCAAGATTACAAAATTCAAGTGGAAAGCAAGCCAACTGTGATTAATGCCTTAAACAAGCGGAAGCCGGTCAAGATACTTTTTTTTTCGTCACACAGCAAGTTAAAAACCGTAAATATCATTCTTCTTGATACCTTTCCCGGTGTCACCGATGCCTTTCCAGATGCCTCTGTTGGTTATTATAGAAGTGAAAAGTATTGTCACTGTCAAAGCTTTTGGAAAATTATTTAACTTTTTAATTTGAGAAATGTAACTTGGAAATATTTCGGCTTTACAACACGATTGTTTTCTGCAACTACAAATGATCTCTTTCTATATGAAGTATTAAAATTGTTTCACCGTTGACTATTCATATTTCGGACTATTTTTTCCTTCCCGGTTCGACGCCCGGGATGTGACAACTCCCAACTCAAATTGCTAAGGGAAATTGAAATTACTTCAAGTTATCGGAGTTTCGAGTTATAGGGTTAAAATAACAGTAAAAGTATGAGGCAAATCTAGGGGAAATCAGTTTTGCTTATTCAATTTTGAGGCGAAGAAGAAGCATGTTATTGTTCTCAAGAATGAACTGGGCAAGATTGACAAGTAATGACAAACGACAGGTCGACTCCAGATTACGCGTCATCTATTATTTCTCTTTGCCGGGAAGAACTGTCAAAACTGTTTGTATACGAACATACAAACGTGTGATATCGACAAAGGTCAATTTTTCGTAATATACAAATGAGATTAAATGTAATCTACCGGTTCAAAATGTTATGGCTCATTAGTCCGCAAAAGTGAAAATCGACTGAGTTATCGAGGGTAAAATTACAAAGAAAAATACTTGAAGGGAAGTAAAAATCGCCACGAGTTATCGGGGTTTCGAGCCATTGGGGTTAAAATTACAGTAAATATATGGGGCAAATCTAAGGGAAATCAGTTTTGCTTCGAGTTAGCGGGGAATTCGAGTTATCGAGGGTTTGCGTTATCGGGGTTCAACTTTTCATGCAACTAAAGTTCCACGTTAACAAACTCAGTACATCATATTACATTGCATTTGTTCGAATCTTGCTTATATTTAGAGATGTTCAAACCCGAGCACTAGAAACAGTATTCAGTAAATGGTTTGAACCCGGGAGTGATAGAGCTAGAGGTCTGTAATAGTAATAGAGTAGTTCTTAGAGGGACTGTTGTCGAAAGTGGTAACTGACGAGTCGACAACCTGAGCGGAAGTTATCATCAGAGTCAAGTGACTTCCGCTCAAGTCGTCGAAACTTCACCTCTACCGACAACAGTCCTTCTCAGGACTACCTTCAACCGGAAGATCAGACTTCACGATCAAAAAGTCATTCTAACGATGCAAAAAAAGTATGGTTTTTATCAAAATGCGGTTAGATATGTAAAGCCTGTTGAACTCGGGGTGTTTGCTGCTGTTGTTGTTGTGTCATCTGAAACAAAAACACAAACCGGAAAGAATTTCAATCATCGGAAATCAGGGATAGACGCTTAGCAAGTTTTAACTTCCTTGCGCAAAACTTAAAGCAACTTGAGTACATTCCCAGAAAGAGAAAATATTCTGTCAAAAATGATCTTTAGAGAATTTTCACAAATAGAGCTCAAGATGCAAAATACAGTGCCACGTTGAGGACAGCCACTTTCTATGAGGAGATTCGACGAAGAAACACTTACGCAACATAAAATATACAAATATATCATGGTTGCTTAGGTTTCAGCAAACGCTGATGAAGTCACCAATGAACGATACTTACGCCTCTTTTCCCGGCAAATCTACCAAAATTTGACATGAAAAGCGTAAGTTTTCGTTGCAAAAAGTAAACAGACGGTGGATGGAATTCAGAGCTGAACAGTTTCTCCCAGGCGCCCGAAGGAACACTTGATACTTCTTTTGTTATCAAACGATATTACTCGCACTACACCTACTAAACCGAGTCATGAAAATTCACAAGATGTTTCCTTTGGTGATGTACTAATCCTTACTGATCAGGAAACAGACGGTGCCTGAGAACCAGCCCCTTACTTCTTCTGAGAGGGGGGGGGGGGGACCCCGTCGAGGAGGAGATTATACATTTTAGTTATAAAAATCACAATTTTTTTTTGATTCTAACGGCTATTTTGACTGTTTTGAAACAAAAACGTCAAATTCGCTGTTGCGGAAAGAAACTGTTTTTTTTTTTTTCAAGTTCTTTTTTTTTCCACGACTCTTCACAGACAGCAAATACATAAGGTGGTGCAGCGCCACTTCCGGCGACAAAAAAAGCTCCTATTAAGTATGTCTCTATCTCTGGTTAAATTTTTGCCATAGTGCAAACACTACACTTTGAAATTTTGAGTAAAAGGCCTCGCCTCAACTTACAAACCGAAACGAAACTATGATTGATAAATGCGAACACTCTTGTTTGAAAATCTGAAGGGGGCCGCCAACTCTCTCAACTGGTAAAATCTTTTGGCTTCTCTCCACAAAACTTCGACAAAATGTCGCCTGAATGAGTCGATGGTAAAATACATCACGCTTACCTGTAAGACCGCCTACCCCTGCTCGTCTGTGCTGCCCAGTAGACAGATTTACGTCATATTCACACTTGGAAGCGGGCTATGTAAGAGTTTCCGGCCCTTTGAAAATTTTTTTTAGCAGATTTATGATTAAGCATCCCTGTTTAATATCGTTTAAAAAAACTTGGCTTCTTGACTGCTCTATATTGGACGTGCACTATCAACTTTATCGGCTGAAGTACGCCGTTTTAATGAAAAAAACAAAGCAAAACAAAAATAAGTGAAATAAAATGAAACAAAGTCTTTAACGCTCATCAGCCTTCCTGATTTTCTAATTGATTATTTTCCAATCATTTTGATGAGTTGGTTTCAATTTGTATTTCCCTTGAAAAAGAGAAAAGCATTGCCCATCAATGAAAATGTAAAGCTAACAAAACCTACAACACATCGTTTTATGTTTCATTTTGAAAGGTACCTATCAACAATCATTACACGGCCGTGGGAAGCTGAACTTGAGATGGCTTTTAATAAATAGCATAGTCATATCCATCAAAACAGATTTAAATGGTTTTAGTAACTAAACCTGAACGCATAAAGCTGATAATTGATCACAGCATTTTAGGTCTCGCCAGAATTATTCGACTTCTAATTTAAAATTCATGACTTACCCCTTGAGCGCTTTCCACTATGTTATTCCCGATAACATTCCTCGCTTTTTGAACAGTTTCCTGGTTAAAAACCTCAACGTAATCGCATTTCCTTTCTATGTTTCAAAAATTACAACGACAGGGAACGCATTCCAAAAACGACGGGGTAAGTTCGAATCATTTAGGCTAGAAAATACCAGACAGCGGCGATATTCACAGGCAAAACGAATGTGAATAATTTACTTAACTTACGACGAGTCTTCAATCTACCCTTTAATTAAGTAGCCACGTTTAAACCGCTATAGCAACTTGTTTTCGCTTTCACTGAGGAAACTTCCTTTTTTCTTCAGTTTGATAACGAGGAAATTCGAAAACGCAACAACCATTTAGAGTAAACCTTTCATTCAGTGGGAGAGATCCACACGAGATAACTTACACAACCATATCATGATTTTGAATTTTTTTATTGAGTTTCTGGTTATTTGGCATAAGATGCAAATAGGAATTTTCAACATCTGTTTCCTTCTCGAAAATCTACCGTCCTTGAGGCTGTGTGGCTAGTCGCTCCAATTCAACACGTCACCAAAAAGAAGCAGATAAGAAAAACAATTCATCATTTTTAAACGCTCTGTAGGTTGGTGGCGTGAATTCTTCTCCTGCGGGAGGTTGTTTGGTTTCTATTTTTCCGCTTTGTCTGAAACTTCCCTCAAACCCGTTTTCGTCTGTAAGAAAAGCTCAGCGAATCTGAGCAATCTTTGTGGGTTTGCAATATTTCCCTTTTCTTTTTAAATTAAAAAAAATCCTTTGAAAAACAGAGTCGCTTTTGATGTCAAAGGTCCAACGACAGTTTAGAGTAATTAAAATTCTTCTTTTTCAAGAACGCGCAATGAAAACGAAAAACAATTGAGCATTTCTAGGTCACAGAAACACACTTGGTTTTCATGGCAGCGTTTTCTTCTTTTGGTTTTCCTATGTAATTGGAAAACGAGTCGTAATAAAGTGGGAAAGGAAATAAGCTGAAAAGTTATGTAAGGAATTATTTTGCTTCATCATCTTCTGTCCAATGTTGCGAATTATTTTCTCTGCGGTTTTATTTTAATCTGAATAATCGTTCCCCAGATTAAATTTCAAGCTCAACTTCCCGTTAGGCGAGGATAACTTAGAATAGCGCTCACATCAAGCCATCAACAACTAGTGTTTAAACACTTTCTACCCTCTTCATTAAAAGAAGAAAGCCACTGATCCAAGCAGGTAGTTACCGATATCTTTATTTTGATTTAAATTCAACGTTTATTCAAATAACTCCGCCAGCGCTTCGAAGATTCCAGGCATTTTGCATAACAATAACTCTTATCACGTGGGCTTTTGTTTGTAAGTGAATGATTGACAGACATTTCGTATCGGATGAACAATTTTTTTGCATTTCTGCGTGGAGTGGCCTTGCACTGAACGCCAAACTTCCAAACTGCAGTTTTTCTCGGCACTTTTCTCGACATCGTTCAAAACTCTTGATGAACTTTAAGCGGGGTTAGATTTTCTTCGCGTTTCGTTTACTCGAGTTTGAACTTTCGGTTTTTTTCTGGCCAACTTAAAAGTGAGTTGTGTTTTCTATATTAGCGCACACTTAACACCCGGCAGTTCAGTTTTCAACGGGGTCTCTTCTTTTTCAGCGCTTGTTTATTTTTAAAGAGGACTTGTCGCGTACTAACTCGCTTGCCATCTCTTCTCTTTATTGTAGGCGATATTTACAGGAGGAGGAACAAGCAACATGTCTTGTGAAGATATAACAAAGCACAATGGAGCTGAAGAACCAAAGAAGCAAAACAAGTCTTCACATGGAAACGAGGTCAAGTATTTCACGCGCTACAACGCGATCCTTTCGGTTTTCTGCGTTAAGATTTCGCAAGAAATCTTTCATTTTCGAGCAAAAGTTTCGAAAAACCTAATCAACCCTTCATCTTGTTGAAAAATGTGATTAAGCAGGAAATTCAAGCCCTATAAAGTCGTTTTTCCAAATCGAAAGTGTCTGAACCCAAAGGTTATTGAATATTCAGACATTGAAACACCTCAAGCGTATAGATCAGCGTGATGGAAGGAAATTACACTCACGCTATATCGGTCATTCAAAAGCATTTGGCTCCGTCGGTATTTCACGTCTAGGCTTCGATGGATCTTGTTAAGTTTTGTGTACGGCCGGAAAGACGAAGCTTTTCACGCTTTCCGTGTTGCTTCGCGGTTGGTTCCCAAAATAGCTTTTAATTTATGAATTGATTTCATAACATTTTGATGCCATTTAGCTACTTTTGTTTGTTCTAAGTCTTTTTTTCCTTCGTGGAAGGCGAAACATTCGAGAGCGCTACCCTTTTCCCGGGCGTCCATTAGAGTTTTTAATGATTTACGATTTCGAAAAGAAATATTATTACTGCTTTTCTGTGTCTTGCCCAAAGCGGATTTGTTTTCACATTTCACACTAGGCTGAGATGATCATGACAAAAGCAGTCGACCTCATCTTGCAAGGGTCGCACATCGTGGCATTTTCTCTGAAGGCTTTTCTGTCATTTGTTTTACTTCTTTTTTGTTCATTGTAACAGTTAAATTGACCAAAGTCCGAAATTGACGTCATGAAAAAATTATTCTCGCTCAACGCGAAACAGGAAAACGGACACCGCCTCACTTCATTCCTTGTTTCTGGATCGTCCTGGCAAATAACGTGACGATTGATTTGAGAAAAAATTAACAAACTGTTTTTATCTCAGTTTTGTTTGTTCTTCATTTAAAAAATCATAGCGGCTTTTTGGTAACATCTCGATTTGATATTCTTTCGCCGATCGTTAGCAATATGGATTCTCGAAATCGATATTCAGTTAGAGTGTAATAATTGCTACCAGAGATCTTTTCAAGGGAAGAAACTGTTTTCAATTCTAGTTTTTTAATATCGTGCTGTGGGATGTTTCTTTTTCAAATGAAAATTAACAAAACTCATCAAGGTTCGCAACCACTGATTTCGGCCGGACATAAACAAATTTTTACTTCCTCACAAGACTTGAATCGAAGCGATTTCATGATTATCGACAAATGACTTTTGACCGTGATTATTTCTTCCTTATCGCACAAGTGTATACTTTTGTTTCATACCGTAAACGTTTACTGATAAACGATAGTCAGTTCCAAGCAAAAGAGAAGAGAAAAACCATAGAGACCGATTCCGAACGCCTGTTCCGGCGAACGAAATAACTAGCTTTGCCCAAGCTTTCAGTCAGCGAGGAGGTTAAACACACTCTAAAGGTCAATCTGTCTCCACATGTCGAAGCTGTTTTTTTTTCTGATATTAAATTTAATACTTAATCTCAATCGTCACGCAAGTGCTGTGAACGACCTTTTCAAAAGCTAATTTTCCTTTTCATTCTTGGGTGGCTTATGAATCCTCGCCGGATCTACGGATTTGGGCCAAAAAGTAGCAAGCATCCACGAATTCGTTCGACGTCGCCTTTTTTTCGTTTTGTGTTATTTTTCTTATGTATTTTTTTTTGGTCCCTAATCAGAGAATGAAAAAAGTATACGGTAGTACATAGATAGTTTTGTGATTAATTACTTCTGGGCGAAGAGGTGTCCACAATAAATATTCTGTAAATGTTGCAGTATTGAAATGACGCATTCAGGAGTTGGAGTATATATAACATCAGGCAGCAAATATATTTGGTTGATGGGCGAAATGCTAAAGAACAAGAGATTTTCCTGTTTTTTGTTGTTGTTTTGTAGTTGTTGTTCTGTTTTTTTTCTTGTGTGTGTGTCTGCGGATCAAGAACGGTTCATATGTTTAATAAATAAAATTTTACGGTATACGGAGTAAAATTTGCGCAAAGATGCTTTCGGTGTGAAAAAAACGAACTTAAAAAACCAAAAGTGATCTAAATAATTGAATCTTTTTTTTTTCTTGTATAAATCATCTATTCAACAATTGCACCCACGAATTTTTACACCAACTGTTGTTATTAACTTCGTTCTTTTTCTCAATAGTGGATTTATGGAGAAATTTCAAATGGTGAACTGCAGAAAAATCCCTTCATAGGAATGTCTTATGGGCCACCCGCGAAGAAAGTGAAAATTGAGGGCGAAGAGGACAAACAAACAGAACAGGATCGATCCACAAATGGTAATAAATATTCACCATCAAGAGCTTGGCAAAATTATTATCGTTCCGGTCGTACACAGAGACGAAGGGCGAGATTAATCATAGGCTCGCGTAGCGTACTTGTTTTCGTGTGGACTAAAATACCACTGAAAGATATCTCTTTTTAAACAATTAACATCATTAAAAGCAATGTCTTGAATTAATAGCGTCGAAAACAGAAATGTTCGTTCTTTTTTCTTTCGATACATATCAAGAGAATATTCTCTTTTACAGATCTGTTATTTACCGGGCGTGAGGTCCGTTTGGGAGATTTAGACCGACCGGTAAATTTACTTTTTTTCGATGGTTTGCTAGAAAAACTCCGGACCGTGGTCCATTTGTTAAACACTGACTCGGCTACCAGCATGCAATTAGTCGGTCGGATTCGAAGACTTAAGATTTCGGCCCGCCTAGTAAAAAAAAGCATATTTAATAAGTAAAAAATTACGGTGTTGTCACCGGAAACCTTCCTCGTTTCCAGAGGCAACCCAATCTTAAGAGCCGTGCGTCACCAACCGTCAAAGGTGAAAGCCCGCTGAAAGAGGCCAATAATCATATCATCACTGGGAACGCAGTCTGTTTCCCGTGACAACGACACAATTTTAACGTAAAAAAGTGGTTGCCATACTTCCGTCGCTCCTCACTCAACCTAAAGTCGTAGTATTTTCCCGTCCAGCCCAACCAAACTCAGTCAATGAGCATTTTATCATATAAAACCAGCTGTTTAAATCTATTTAGTGAGACATTAAACATATATGCCTGATTCTGCGCA
The DNA here is from genome assembly GCF_964200805.1 of Pocillopora damicornis. Lineage (NCBI taxonomy): Eukaryota > Metazoa > Cnidaria > Anthozoa > Scleractinia > Pocilloporidae > Pocillopora > Pocillopora damicornis. The sequence continues at coordinate 15,274,779 of NC_142676.1, forward strand.
GAAAACCTGGTGATAAGGTCAGAACCTTTCCCGCAGCGAAGTACACCACCTCCGTTGTTTCTGCCTTCTGATGTCACTGAAGACAAGAAGCCTTCTGTAAATGATAGTAGCGACTTGAATGACGCTGTTACTAAGCAATCAGTTGACAATGACAACAATAATGACACGAAGAAGACTGAGGTGAAAACTGAGGATGTTGTTGACGATCCATTTGGAGCTTTAGATTGGAAAGACGGAATTGCCACTTTACCAGGTACAGTCATGTGCCGTCACAAGTCAATTCCAGTCTAAGAGTTGCGAAAGATGATGTAGTCATGCTATTGATACAAGTAAACTCGGAAAAATTGAACTCTGAGGCACTCGGCAAGAATGCTACAACTTCCAAAAGGAGGAGGTTTTAATAAAATGTTTAGGATATGTTTCTCCAGGCGCCCCTCCACCCCTCTGAGTCCTGTAATTGTCCGTTTACGCAGTACTTACATAGTTGTCCCTGTGGTGTTTTTAGGAAGCAACCTGAAGTTCAAACTGACTGAGTTTGGAACTCTGGAGATTATCAGCACCATAGAAACAGACAAAGGCGAATACGAGTGGAGCACACCCACGCAACACCGCAAGACAAGCACGGATGAGAGAGAAAGCAACAAAAAGAGCAAGAAAAGCAAAGGTAACAAGATAAAAAGTACATTTTATTGTGGAAGGAATCTTTTAATTACGTGTCCTAAGTGGTCCAGGATTTCTTCACTTTGCCCTGTTGCTGAGTTCAAGAAAACTCGCGCCACCATCTCAACCGATCAGATGGAAAAACTAGAACCAATCCCAACTCGGCCACTCGCGTTTTCCAACGCTTCAAGCAAGTTGCCTGTTTTTACTGTTGCCTGTTTTTACTTGAGTTCATTGTTTAATGATGAGGTTAACCGTTGTATTGATTGCTATTCAGTTGAAAGCTGCTCTAATCCAACGTAAACCGTTTTTAGCATGGTTAGTTTTTCGAGGAAATTGCTGACTGGAATTTATTTTTCGATACCATGCCTAAAACCTGCCTAGAAAAATCAGCCTTTTCTTTTTTCTTACGAAAAACAGTTTCTGGGAAAAGCCCGAATTCCTCGTCAATATCTCCGGACACCAGTAGCATTCTGTGTTGTGAAGTCTGTGGGAAATACGGCCTACCTCATGAATTCTCCGCCTCTGGAAGGTTTTGCAGTCTGTCTTGTGTGGGCGTGTACACCGGTAGACGAAACAAAGGGCGGGAATACGTTCGACATGCTAAAACAGTGGACGGCAAGATCGTCAAAAGGAGAAAGAAAGATAAATCTAAGAATCAAGCTTTGTCGCATCATGATGGGGATTTGCAAAATGTGAGTATCTCCAGGCCCTGCATGAGAAGAAGTGTGGATTATATTGTCAGTTTGTTGAAAAAATATAGAAAGCCGACCACAGTCTAGTTGGACGAAGGCCATCCCCATTAAATGTTATGTTCCCCAACGCCTTCTCTCTCGCGTTGTTAGGTTAGTCTGGCGATAAAAATGAAGGAAAATTATAAGGTCGGTGGGACTAGTTGTAGTGATATATTTTGGTTTAAAATTTTTTTCCGAATGTCTCCCATGATCGACTTCTAACTCCTCGCAATAGTCGTTTTCTACGAAAAGTCTATTTGCAGCATTTTTTTTCTGTAATTATCCAGAATAAAATTTTGGTTGTCGGACAAACTTCATGGAATTTTTTTTCACTCTCCCACATACGGTCAGTGGGGCGATAGGAGGCGAAACTTTGTATGTGGATCACTTAATCACCTACTGATCGAATTGCTCGAGTTCTTGCGGTTAATGAAAGCCGGACGTTTGTTTCTGTCAATTTTAGGAGACATCACCTACACCAGAGAATGACCAAGAAATGTTGGGAGCTCGCCGGACGTTTAAAGTTAAAAGAAAACGAATGAAAAACAAGTTGAAGTTTAAGAAAGCCTCCTTAAACACAACAGATCTCATGAAGGGCGAAGACGGTGAGTGATAATTGATAAGAACACTTTGAAATTTCAGGTTGCTACTAGCAACCAGGGAATTTCAAACTGTTGTAGCAAGAACCAAGTCTTGATTCACTGCCGTAAACAAGCCGAGACCAAAGTAATGTCAAAGGCCAATCAGATCTGAGGAAAATATCATAAATAGCCAATAAGAGCCAAGAGCAAAACACGCGGGGCGCAGGATAACGCAAGCCGCCAAATCTTGATTGGTCTTGATTGGTTTAAGGGCTGCCTCTTAATTGGTTCGTCAGTAACGTTGATTAAAACCAGAGCAATCTCATATTTCTTTCCACAATCAATTCAAAATTGCTTGAAACAAAATCTACCCAGACTGACTTACAACTGAGTCTGTCCTGGGTCAACTAAACTTGAACGTCTCTCTGTAGCTCTTGCAATTGTATTTTTATACTCATCTCCACTGAAATTTCGATAATTTTTCTTCTGAATTAGATAATCATCTAATTAAAGGCTCTAAAATACTATTACTGTTGTTTTGCAGTTCCGTATGACTCAACCAAACCTTTTGTATGGGCAGATTATCTAGCAGCTTGTGGTTCAAAACCTGTTCCAACCAGTGTATTTCTTCAGGTTTGTGTCAATTTCCTTTTTTCATACGAAGTGTTCCCGGCCAGTTGTTGTACCTTGAGATATTGTTGGTGTGCAATATCATCCAACGTGAGAGAAACCCTTTTTTAACACAAACGATTTACTTTTGTTTAAATAAAGAAATACGAGAACTGGTCAAGGAGGTAAGAATGCTTTATCGATTAATTGTTGTAAAACCAAAGTAATCATAATGGCCAGTCAGGAAGAAGAGATATATGGTAAAGAGCCAATAGGAAGTTAAAGTAATCATAATGGCCAATCAGGAAGAAGAGATATACGGTAAAGAGCCAACAGGAAGTCAAAGTAATCATAATGGCCAATCAGAAAGAAGAGATATATTGTAAAGAGCCAAGAGGAAGTTAAAGCAATCATGATGGCCAATAAGAAGGATGAGATATATGGTAAAGAGCCAACAGGAAGTTAAAGGAAAAACAACCACGTTTTGTTTGCTTGTTATTTGGCATTTGATCAGTTGAGAAAGAAGCTAGTTTTCTGGGCTAAATACCCAACAAAGTTAAGAAAACCAGTGCCATCCCGAATCACTTTCGACACTCAGTATAAGATATCCCTGAAAAACCCAGAAAAGGCTGAGGGCCATACAGAAATACCCCATTGACTGAAATCCTTTACCTTTTTCGCGTTTTCACAGGAAAATCCGTTTATCGATCTTGAAAACAAGACGTCTTGCGGATTCGAACAGGACATGAAACTGGAGGCGATCGACCCAAAGCACCCGTCGTACATTTGTGTTTGTACCATAGTCAGGGTAAAGGGCACCCGATTGAGGCTTCATTTTGACGGTTGGTCTGAGAGTTATGACTTCTGGAGCAGCGCCGACTCACCATTTATTTTTCCGATTGGCTGGTGTGAGAAGAACGGTCAAAAACTTCATCCTCCTCGAAGTAAGTGGAGAACTGAAAATACTTCCATTGTTTAGCTGTCCTTTCCTCTTCTCTCCAGAAAACAAAGTCAGTTTGGGTAGTTCTTTTTAGGTCGTGGAGTTAGTCATTATCAACACACAACAAATGAATTTAGTAAAAACCACAACTGGATACAGTTCTAGTATTTCTCACATCATTACCCCACAGATCGGAAATATACATCGATTAACTTTTTATAGAGGGCAGAAAAGGAGGGGGGTTGCTTAGCGAGAATCGGGGTCGGGACATAGCTCTACCCCCCCCCCTCCCCCCTTTGCAAAAACTGACAACTTAATTGTACTTTTCCAAAACTGATCACATATGCACTGGACGCTGTTAAGATTGAGAGGAGATCAGCTGGTACCAGCGAAATACGCAGGAGATATTTTACGTGATTTGAGTAAACGCGTGCATTTGGATTGATTCATCTTTTGAGGCTTAATTATAAGGCCTTGGTCTGTTTTTAGGCATGTTATCTTCCGAATTCAACTGGGATAAGTATTTGAAGACTTGTGAGGCAAAAGCAGCTCCTGAAAATCTCTTCAAACCTGTAAGTTTGTCTTTTAAGGCTAATGTTGCGGTTTCTTTCAACGTGTCGCAAATGCTGAAGTCACTACTTAGGAATGATGATGCTGAACCTGAATGGAATAGGTTCCCCCACCCACCCACCCCTTCCCTGGACCAGAATTTCCATTTTTTCTCCTCGTTATCGCTGGTATTTATTTGTCCTCGTAGATGAAGTGAAACACTCCGAGAGTGAAGTCTCTTACTGGCGAGAGCACAACACATTTACTGGCTAGGATTCGAACCCATTAGATTCCCAGCCAAGGGTGCTTACCATTAGTACTACACTATTTATTAGAGATTGAGGACATTTCTTTTTAATTATGTCATTGTTCTCCGACGTCATAGTAAAATTGCGGTATCTCTTCAAGTCATCCGAGAAGTAAATTCATGTCTCAGTTATTGCTTGACGTATTCCTTCGTCTTATTTCCTTCAGATCTCACCAACTAAACACGGTTTTAAAAACGGTATGAAACTAGAGGCCGTGGATCGAATGAACCCGGATCTAATCTGCGTTGCCACAGTAACAAATGTGATTGGCGACCACTTTCTAGTTCACTTTGATGAGTGGGACGACTCCTATGACTACTGGTGTGGGGATGACTGCCCTTACATTCGTCCTGTGGGGTGGTGTAAGGAGAATAATAGGAATCTTAACCCACCCAACGGTAAATATTGACGCTTTAGTAACAACATGCCATGTGATTATTTGAGTGTCAGGCACTTATACATCCTCGTCGTTAAAGAGCTTAGTTTCGGCCACAAAGGAAAGAAGCGTACTAGATGTAACGAATCCTTTCTACAGAATACTGGTTATGTACCTTAAAGGAACCTCGTCAGCCTAATATTAAAAAGTCGCTCATTTTTAAATCGTCTCCATCTGCTCCACCTTAAGAAATATCCACGCTCCATTTGGAGCGTCTATCCCATTAATCTTTTCTTTTTCTTGCCTGCCAAACTAACATTTTGTAGTTTCACATGGTCGTTGCAGATAACAAATAAAGTTATCGCGAAGTAGCTCCTTTCTTGGGTTATTTCATACACTAAGCTGTTTTATTTATTTATTCATTTTTACAAATTTAGACGACGAGTTTCATACATTTCGTTGGGAGGATTACCTCAAATCCACAGGAACCATTGCTGCTCCATCATATTTCTTCAAAACGGTGAGTTTGATCTAAACAATTCCTTGATAAATGAACAATTTCAGTCACTGAAAAACGCTATCTGAGCCGTCGCACCCTGTTTACAAACTTCACTCCTCACTCTTTACCCTTTTCTTTTACCTTAATATCTTTTGCTCTTGTTGGAAATGGCTCCATATGTCCACAGAGGCCTTTGCCCAAATAACTCAACCAATTTTCTATCGATTTCTTTTCCAGCGGGCTCCGCCAATTTTCGAAGTCAATCACAAACTTGAAGCAGTTGATAAAAGAAATCCCTCCTTAGTACGGGCCGCCACTGTGGCTGAAGTAAATGAGTACCGACTGCGAATACATTTTGATGGATGGGATGATATTTATGATGACTGGTTTGAGGCTGACAGCTTGGATCTCTACCCAGTGGGGTGGTGTGAAAAGACAGGTCATCCTTTGGAGACCCCCCTCAGTAAGTTGTTGGCTATACATTACAGCATTTGTGATAGAACGCCGGTAGATTAATGCGAAATATGCATGGTCTGAAGTTTGTTCGTCAAGTAAAGAACGTTTCCAGCTAATTTTGTTGCATATGTAATTTCAGCGACGCGTGAGAAGATATCAAGCGCGGCGTGTCCGACTCCCGGATGTAAAGGAATTGGACACGTGAAAGGCGCGAAGTACTCAACTCATCACAGCACGTTTGGCTGCCCCTACTCTCTGCAGAACCTGAACAAGGACTCGTGTCTTGTCGATCGACTTTCTAATAATTCCATGACTGAAGAGTCGGATTGGTCTTACGCCTCCAAACAAAAATTAGCAGTGGTGAAAGCCATTAAAGGTATTGGTTTCGTCAAATTGTGTTTAGTTTCACTAAGTTTTGGGCAAACTAGGCAACCCTATTCCCTGCAATGTCGTAGGCCACAAAGGCATCGCAAAAAGGCTTCAAATAAGCGCTAAAACACAGGAAAAAATTATTTTGGTCTCGGATATACTCTCCACAGTAAGAGACCGCTGGCCTAAAACACTTCATTCTCTGTATTTGAGGCGACCTCGCTCGTCAACGGCTCTGAACCTCGCACGCGGAAGTGTTCAGTCTGTTTTTCATCTCTCTATTTTTGGCAATTGTGCAGTATCTTGCGCTGCTATTGAACAAAAAGATTTGTCATGTTTCATTTTTAAAGGATCGAAATCTATTCCTGTTTCAGAAGAAATTTCCACCAACCAAGGAGATGGGACCTGTCCGACACCAGGGTGTGACGGGACCGGCCACGTGAGCGGACAGTGGAAGACACACTACACGTTAGTACTTTTCCTGTAAATACTCAGCGAACAGCCTTACGAAAGTGCGCATGCGCTACACTTTATTAACATTAAACATGTTCTATGATAACGAGTACAGGTGGGTCTACGATTGATCTTCTCCGAGGATTTCTTGTAGGATGATTAACTAGAACGTTTTTCCTTAACTGTTCGAGAGCGGTCATGGAACCTCTTCGGAAAACAAGCAAAAACCACCATCTAATAGAAACACGGTAAACTCCTAAATTCCAAAAGGAACAACCTCTGAAAAGCGACTTGACCAAAAAACTGAAAAGCTAAAAAACTCGCACACGATAAAATCGTACCTGTAACAAATACTCACGATGTGTTTCAAATTTTAAAAGACTCAAAGTGCACGCGTTCTAGTCGCGCATCACACCAATTTGGTTTGGTCTTCTTAGTATTTATGTTTTCATTTTTCTTACTCTTTTCAGCCTGTCAGGTTGTCCTCGAGTGAAGCATTTATCAAAATCTCCCTTATCAAAATCACCAACTGCAAAGAAACCCAGCTTTCTTCATTCACCCACAAACAAGAGTTTTGCCGCAGGCATTCCAGAATCCAATGTCATTGGCACACGCAGTACCTCCAGGTAGGGAAGGTTTGTAAATTCTTCAGCGAAAGGAACCATTTTTTTAAGTTTTAGGGCTAGGGTAGGGGAAGTAAAACAACAGAATCGTGCAGAGGAATTTTTCGTTAAATTTAATTTATGAAAAAGGAAAATTAGAGGATTTTTCCCCAAATCATTTACAGAAAGAAAAGAAAAATCCTAGAAGAGATTCCACCGACGGAAAAGGGTCCTTCAGGAAAAATCAAGAGGAGAGCAGTTATCTGGTCCTTTTGAGGGAAATCTTGAAAAATAATTTTCAGACACTTTTGCAACAGTTCTACCCTAAACACTTCAGTCAGTCGGTAAAATTGTTGCCGTTGCTACTGAGTACTACTATTTTATAAAGAAAGAAGTCTTTTTTCACGAACTTGAGACGAAAAATTTGATCAGCCATCATTGAGAGAAATTTGACTTATCTTACATTACTAATTTTTCGTTTCAGGCGAATTAGCTCCAAGGAGGAAAAGCCCGACTTTGCCAAATGCAAAGGTAAATCTCACGCACAGGAAGTTTAGACATTCGCACAGCCAAGACGAGCTGCTTATAGAGTGATTTTCAATTCAGCGTCGACAGTAATCTGGGATTAACCAATCAGATGTAAAACTTAAAGCAATCGCGGCTAAGTCCCGTTTTCCCACGCTTCAAGCAGTTTCTTTGTTTTCACTTTGAGTTTTTATTGGCTAATGGTGATGTAACCTTTGTTCTAATTGGTCACTGGGATACTTTGGCGGGAGTGTTAACAATTTCCTTAGACTGTGCATTATTGTATCGAAACTGGTAACTAAAATAAACCAAAACACGGTAAATCAGTAATGAGAACGATTGTTCCTTTTGTTTTTTTTCAGTCGCAGATAAAGCCATCCAGCACGTGTCACCGTTCTCGTTCCCATGGCCTCTCGGTAGCGGGTTTCCTACAGCGTTTCTAAGCGAGCTCAGGACTTCCATTAGCCGTAATAACAACGCTGCACTGTCCAGTGAGCGTCAGCGAATGATGGGCTGGGATGTCAATGACGTTGCCAGTCACGTAACATGTCTGGGTTGTGGAGATCAAGCCAAAATTTTTATTGAACAGGTAATTGTTCATCTTTCCCTAAAGTGCGTTTCCTTTTGTAGAAATTTCAATTAAATTGGTCAAGGACATAAAAGTGCAGATTTTATGGCCTAACACCGAGACATAGAATGACAAGTTGCTGTAGCAAGCTTTTGTAACAAACCGTGTCGTGTGTCTCATTTTTAAGCCCTTGGCTTGCTGGCTTGATGATTTTCGTTCCCCATTTGTTTCTGTCAGAGGCTGCTGTTTCCGGCTGGTGCTAATTTTAGTTAAACCTTTTCCTCTCTTCTCCGTGTATTCCACCGTGTGCACTGCTTCCTAAACAAATCGTTGCAAATCATTCTTATGGCTGTGATTATGCGTATAAATTCAAACCACCTCGAATTCGTGCCTCTTATGTCGAGTACAAAATAATGCCGCAGGGACGAAGATTTTCACGGGTACTTTTCTTGTCGCTCCAGATGAACAACTCCTGAAATTATCTCTGCGCATGGTCACGAAGCGTGTTTAGACCCTCAGAACTCGTAGTATGAATTAATCGGTTATGTTTAGATTATGAGTCTGAAACGTGAAGGCCTGGGCTCAGTTGTAGAAAGGTCCGATAACGGTATCCAACGGATAAATTGCTTCTGTAAATTACTTCTGGCGGATAAGCGATAGCAAAATTTATAGCGTTCACCAACGTATAGAGTTTTATCCAGTGGATAGTGTTATCCAACCTTCGAACAACCGGGGCCTGATAACTTGCGCCATCAACTTTTTTATTTGTTTCTTGCAGCAAATCGATGGAGAGGCCTTCCTTTTACTCAACCAGAGCGACATCGTGAACATTTTAAAGATCAAGCTTGGCCCTGCCTTGAAGATCTACAACACCATTCCAAAATTTTGATGTACTCACTCTTAGCTGTTTTATACAATATAGACAATTCATTCGCCCCAGTCCCTAACGGCTGTGAATAGCCAGGCACTGACATACGTAATCAGCGGTGGGCTTCCCTATGAAATTTCATTTGATAATATCAAAACGTCAATCAAAAATAAGCCTTGAGAAATCTCGCATCAAGGAAGAATTTTTTAAACTATTTTAAGTGATCTACTTTAAACATCAGTTAGAAACAAATCGAATAAACCTAGCTTCATTGGAGAGAATTTACGTTCGATTTTACCTTTTTTGCGTTTCAACTATCAAAATTGGCATCCACATATTGAATACATGCTATGGTAGATTTAGACCAAGGAAGATGGGGCTCTCTCTAAAAATTGCTGGGAGTTCAGCGTGTAGGAATAATCCTCACAGAGATTTCTATTAAAATTTAACTTTTAGTCTTATTGTGTTTTGATGGACTTATGCCCTAGTAAGCAGGAGATAACTAAACATTGTCGTCACAGTGCGAAAAAAAAAATAAAAGATTAATAGTCCCTTCAAGTTCGCTGAGGGAAGAGGGACAGATGGGTGAGACCTCGGGAGGAAAAAGGACGGTAGGGTCGGGAGACAGGAGATGACAGGCCGGGAAGTGGGAAAGAAATACAGAAAAGCAGACATTCCTTAATCGTTAATCTGCATTATTTCACGACAAAAGAGCGGGAAGCGAGGGCCAACCGTCCTCGAGGTGGAACAGTGGGATACGGGTGTATATCTTGTTAGACGCTTTGGCGTAGAGTATCGTCTAGTAATTTTACAAGTTGTTCCTCACTAATGACGAGTGAAAATAATTAGTGATAGTACACGCCAAAACTTCTAATAAGTGAAAAATAAAAAACAACTGCTATCTTTCGTATGCGCGCAATGAAGCACTGTTGAATGCAAATTAGTATCTTTTCAGCGGTATTCACGCTAATTTTGATTTCGAGTAACTTTACATCGAGAATTTTAGAAATTTAGACACTATCCTTAAACAACGGTATGCAACCGCTAGATTTTAGCAACAACATATTTATATCATGACTACCATGTATATCAGTATCATTATTCATACCATTTTCATTATTAGCATCTATAACCATTATTATCATTATTACTATCAATATATCAACGACCTGTTTTTGTCCTGCGTCTCTGGAAAAAGTTGAAACACCTTTAACTTTTCCTGCAGACTCCCACTCATTAAGTCATTCTTTCTACTATATGTAGCCTTGCATCGAAAGTGATTCAGCCTCGATAAATAATCTTGGGACACAGAAAAATCCGATCAATTTTGCTTGCGATGAAGTCCATCCTATTATTCTATATCCGGGGACGTGCATCATGCAGGCATATGTATTCGATATCCCGGATAACTTTGCGAGCGCGCAACCGCGTGGAGAGTGCTAACTTTGCCATTTTGCTGTGTTACTCGCGTATAACATGTCACGATTCGGAAGGTACCCTTTAAACATTCCTTCACTTACTGAGGCGTTTGCAAATTTCCAGCAAAATGTTTCAGGGTCAAACCAGAGACGGGACCGCCAAGACTATGATGACAGACGCTTCCGAGATCGTGATCGAGATACAAGGAGAGACGATGAGTACGGTCGAAGAGACAGCGGTGGTGCTAGAGGGAGATCTTCGCGGGAGAGGTTCTCGCCAGAAGTAAGCTTTACCTAATTGCTTGAAAAGGAATTCGGAAAGGGAGTACTAATCCATCGTTACTTGTTACAAGAAACACCTATAATTTTCTGCACACGTGTTAGAATAATTCATACCAAAACTGACCAAGGTTCCAAGCATTTTAGTAGCTCGCATTGATGAAATTTCACTTTCTCGTTGTAGCGCTTGTGGGTGAAAGTTCTATTAGAAATTTAGAAGTAGAAATTGTCTTTCATTAAGGAATATGCACAACGGTTTAGTGTGGCCGTTCGCAAAATTTCCATATGATATTAGCACTGTGCCATAAACAGATGTTTAATACACTATGTTTACAGTATTGCTGTAGGATAATTTGAATGTGTGAAACTTGTAGCGAGAGCTCTTCCGTAGTACATGAACTTCGTCTTTTCATTCAAAAGTCATCAAGATCCAGATATTACTTTACTCAGAAGCTGGAAATGTTGATGTGATGCCGCTAGCTATTTATGACGGCTGTTGATCTACCTGCTTACTTGCTCTCCACGGCTTTGGAATTTCAGTTCAAATATTTACTTAGAAGTGTTATAAACTTACCTTCCACGAGAAGAATCTGCAGTCTTTCCGCAATCTGAGTGGGAATTTGACGGAATGTTTCCCAATTTAATAGCAATCATGTCTTCTGTCTGCCAAAAACCATTCCATACTGTATTCTCATGCTGAATGGAAAATATTTGGCAGCTCCTCAGAAATTCAATTATGTGATTGGGCTGCTTGAAGTACTTTCCGGTATATTGCTACAAATCATGTTTAGTAGCACTTTGTCTGGTTGTTTTGAAGGGCCGATGCTTGAAGCGCTAGCTTTAGAAACTCCTTATGTTGGCAAATTTACATTATCACATAGCTGATAAAACCAATTATTTTCAATACCCCACACCAAGGCAGCACCAGCACCATTTCTTAAGCAGCCCTTCTATTCGTTTGTCTAGAGTAAGGATTGATTCACAAGCTACCTTTTTGCTTTCTTGTCCATGGACAAAACTCCAGACAAGCTACAGTTTGATCCGTTCATGGAAGGGCAGGCCGGATTTTCTTGTTTTTTGCTTGCTTGTTTGTTTGTTTGTTTTTTCTCATTTCTGTTGTAAAATTCTTACTATGGGTGAAGTAAAGTGGTCAATCACGAGGCCTTTGACACTTCAAAAGAGATCTTTTTTTTTCATGGTTTCATGGAGAGACCAAGGATTTCAAATTGAAATCCTCTTTTTATGATAATATCACCAAATTTATTTGGACCACTGAACAGTCCAGTTTCCACATTAGTATTTTCTATGTTCAAAACTATCAGCATTTGGACTTCAGTGGGAAAGGAATTTAAGGTCCTTGCAAGTTTTGAACAGAGTCAATGAAGTTTGCAAGTTAATTGCAAAATTATATGCATCATGCTCCCTGTGATACACAAGAGTTGGGCACAGAATATAAGAGAAGACATTGCTTAGTACATGAAGAAAATAATATTCTGGGACTCAAATACACCTGTCTCCATAAGGTTGACTCTAAAATGCATATTTAATATTGTTTGATCAGTTGACTTTGGCAGGGTTTGTAACAGAAAGATCGTATTTAAAACTGTTCTGTACATTTGGATCTTTCAACATCAGCTGTGAAATGAGGGATTTTGTAGTTTATTAGCAGTGTTTTTTTCATTCAGACATCATGCATCCATTTTAGTCACATACATCTGCTTGAAGCAGTTGAAGATCTTACTATTTTTATTGTGTAAGTAGAAGCGATGTATGGCAACATATATCTATAACATCACCCAACTGATTCCAGCTATTCATCATGTACTTGCTATGTCAGTTGTTTCCTCAGGTTGGCAGTTGTCATTGTCCTGTACTTGTGCATTTGTTTGTCTTAAATCTGTCAGGAACAATTAAGAGTCATCAAGCTTTATTAATCTTTTTTTTTTTTATCTGACAACATTCTTGCTTATATTTTATCCCCTTAAATACAGCCCTCCTATTCATCATATTTAGATGACCATCGGCAAGGAAGCCAGTCAAATCTTGTGAGTTATCCTTTGGGACACTTGAACAGCTCAAGATCTGATCGTGGTAATAACAGGAATGATAGAAATCATAATCAAAACAGAGATCGATATCGGAACAACAGCACTAATAATCGATCTCAAGGCAACCGAAGCTCTACTAATCAGGGACCTGGAATTTTGGGTGCCAAGCCTGGTGATCGCTCTGTCCCAGAGCTTCCATCTAATCCTTTACAAGTTCCAGGTCTGTTGTGTTTTTAGCTCCTCAGTATTTGAGTTGTGCTTTAATGACCCAATGCAGTGCTCTTTTATGGTTTGCACTCTAACCCTATCAGCTCCTGTGTTCAGTTTTGATTCTAGCTAGGAACAGTTCACATAAAACTCTGGTTCTTGTCGTTTTTTGTCCTCTCTGTTGAGTGGTCTCTTGTGTCCACTTTGACTTCTGTTTTCTTTAAGTGTAACCTTAAAGTTCCTTACATTTCATTTTCTTGCAATCAGTTTTTGATTGACGTGTCCTCAGGTTTCTTTGTGACTTTGCATTGCGTCATAGTTTGTTATTGTCGTTAAGAGAAATACTGGTGGTGTTTACCTGACGGTCAATATTCACATTCACTTGCCTACATCACTGAAAATATGTAACATTTACTCAACACAAAAATGTAGATGATAAACAGTGGACATAACACTTTATTTTGAGACTTAGTTCTCTGACTCAAGGCAAGGATTTTGTCCTCTTAAGTGTATATTCATGTGCATAAAAAAGGGTGAAAAATCCCTAGTTATGTTTCATTCTTTCCTTTGGTGGACATGTGTGCAGTTCACTTGATTTGAATCTTACTAGCACGGTGACTCCCTGCCCAAGGAATTTGAACTCAATGCAGGAGTTTTTTTAATCACCCTAAACTTCAGTGGTCTTTTACATCATCATTTTGTTCCTAGTTCTAGCTAGGAAGTGATTGTGACACTGTTTGGCACAGGAAAATGCAATTCCGTTGGGCTACAAAAGGGTATGAAAGGTTAAAAATTTAAGAAAATTTCAGCCCCCTCATTGTTGAAGCTCAGAATTAAGGCTAGAATTGGCTGGTCCTTTGTACAGTGTGACATTGGTGTACAGAATGCAGGGGTTTCAGTAACTTCCCTATACATGTAAGCTGCTGTCTATGGTGTAATGGGCAGCTGTGTACTGAAAACGGGCCATAAGGCAAAACTCAAGCACAAGAACCTTGCAGGCCAAACAGAGTGCAATAAGAGTTCTTACAGGCAGCAGTAGACATCCTTTGACCAGTTTTTCTTGAAACGCCTGAGAATGGGTGTCATTTTTCAGCCCAGCTTTTGTAGACCCTTATAGTCAGTTTTGTCAAAGAGCACAGAGATGGCAGAGGAGTTTGACACTAAGGGATTAAAGTGCATCAGGCTAGGCACACATTTCCTAAAATGCCCTCTGTGTAATTCATTGTTACAACCAAACCTCTTTTGCATTGTGAACAGTGTTTGGTGTGTCCTCAATCGCTTTGTGACAATGCATTAGCAGTGAGCTGTGATCATACCTCATGGTGCATCTCAATTAGTTTCTTTGTCACTGAAGGGCAGTAATTATGCATAATAGCCTCCCCTGCCTCACCACCTATGGAATGACTATTTGTCGGTGCTTTGGATGCAACATGTTCTTTCACAAGCAGTAGATTCAGGGCACCTGTGTCTTCTGATCCAAAAGGGCACAGTGTGGCATAATGCAAATAGTGTTCTCCTTTTCAGGTGGTAACCAATAAAATTTACTGCCTGAAATTCTGCAAAATTCCACAAGTAAGAGGATTGATGTACTGGTTTGAAACTTTCCCTTTCCTGTCATGATTAAAGTAATGAGAACACTGACAAAGTGGAATAAATCTGAGCTCTTTGAGCTCTTCTTACTTCCATGGATATGTTTAGGCTGGCTGAAACCTCTCCAGGAACTGGGCTATTTCTTAACCTTAAATTGAGCTGCAGATGTAGTCTCTGAACAAATATTTACAGTCAAGGATGTCCTTTTATAAAGAAATTCTTGCTCAAGTTCATGGGAGAGGGCCATTAGATTACAAGACATGCTGTTTCAACCCTTTCATTCTCAAGATCTTACTAGTGACTCTCCTTCCTGTCCACAAAATACTTCTTTTGATTTGAGTTTAAGGAATTTTTTACTAGATCAAGGAATCCCATAATTGACCATTATTGAATTTTTTTCAATCCTCATCTCTTGTCTGCTTGTTAGTGCATATTGTAGGGAGAAATTCTGTCTCAGTCACTCGTAAAAGGGTTAAGATAAGTAGGGGTCATCCATCCCCTTCACCTTGTGAACCAAAATTGTAAAGATAAGATGTTACCAAAAGATTTGCCAAGCTCTTTGGTGGTCGTGCTGATTAATAACTAATTTTTGTTAATTTTATTGACTTGTGTGGATGAAAAAAATTCCTTTTAGATTGCAAATTTTGTCTTCAAAGTGCTTTCATGCTTTTGTGCATGTACTTGAAAAAGTGCTGATACTTTGGCACATCCGTAGTAACTCCCATGAAGGGTGGAACAGTAGATTATATCCCTAATAGGCATGGTATCATCAAGACATTCATATTTCAGATCTTCTCAAGTGTCACCAAAGCGAAATGAGCCAATAAAAAGAATATACATGTAATTTTTTGAAGAAGGAAAGGCTTATCACTAGAACATCAAAGTTACTTGATGAATCAATGTTTTCTTTGTGGAGTTAAACACTTGATTACCAGCTAAATGTAATTTCACAAGTGTAAATAACTTGCATTTAAGTTTTGATTTTCTAGTTTTTCTACCAAAATCTACATTTCTGGAGATTTTTCCAAGTGTGCTTTATTTAGAGTCTAAGTTTTCTAACAATGTCAGTCTTGATAAAGTTTTCAACCTCTGATATATTGTACCCTCTTGAATATAGAAATTGTGCCATAGAAAATAATATCAAATCAATAGGTAGTCATTTATTTATGTTTCACAAGTGTTTCTCTTTACTTTATTGAAATTCCAGTCTTGAGTTCAAATTCCTTGGAGAGGTGTACATCAAAAACTAATGAAATGAATGTACATGCACATACATGTAGATGTTGTTTTTTGTTCTTAATGTAAATGTCAAATCTATGCTTCTTCGCACTTCTTCAAATTGTGTTTTGTTACAAATCTAACTTTATATTGTGCATCATACAGCTTTGGGTCTGTCAGGAGGAGGTAATAACCCAACAGCTGGCTTGACAGCACAGTTGGCTCAGCAACAGCAGCAACTCATGGCCATGGTGCAGACTCAGTCACTCTTGGCAGCTATGCAGGCGCAAGCTAATGCAAATGCTCAAGCACAGGTTCAGCAAGCGAAGCGTGCCATGCCTAATTCTCTAGGAGGGTTACTACCCACACCACTGATACCAAGGACTGGGGGAAGAGACATGCAGCGGCAGAACCGTAAGCGTAGAAATGATGGATGGGGTGGAGGTAACTTTGCAAACAAGAGAGATCGGCCAGATCGCAATCGTGGCCAGCAAGGTTTCAACCGTGGATCAAATTTTCAAAATAGAGGCAGGCAGTTTGGAGGAGGAGCACAGAGCCACCAAGCAAAGAAGACCACTGTCACAACCAAAGAGGAGACCAAGGATGAAGAAGTCAATGAGGAGGAAGTTGAGGAGGAGGATGTTGAGGAAGGAGGTTAGTTTGGTATCAGGTTTGTTCTTAACATTTAACTTCCAGATCAAATCTTTTGTTCTCCCTACTGTCAACTGTACAATTCCTATAATGTTATTTCAGAGAATTTAGTAAATTGGATCAAGTAATTATCCCCAAATTGATATTTTTCTTTATTCTCATCCCTTATCTGGTTGATATTGTATTTATGTTGTAAGGAGAAATTCTGTCCTGGTCACTCATGGCAGTCAAAGGGTTAAAATGAGTGATGATAAAACTTTTCATGTGATCCTTTTTATTTTAGTGTTCCTAAATGACTAGTCATCATACCTGCATAAAAATTGGTTCAGTCTAACCATGTTTGGTAGTAAATCAAGGGATCTTTCAATTTATGTTAGGTGATAATGAACAGGAGGTTGAGGAACTGCATGAAGAGGAAAAGCAAGAGCAAGACAGTGTTAATGAAAGACCTCGTGCAAATGAATTCAATCAGCCACCTCTTCCCAAATCCACAAACTTTCTTGGAGAAGATGTTGATT
Organism: Pocillopora damicornis; assembly: GCF_964200805.1. NCBI lineage: Eukaryota > Metazoa > Cnidaria > Anthozoa > Scleractinia > Pocilloporidae > Pocillopora > Pocillopora damicornis. Next base: position 15,291,805 of record NC_142676.1, read on the forward strand.
CTTTGATGATCTCTCTGTACGACAGGAAAAGAAACAAGTACATTTGTCAGGAATGCAAGATTATTTGCAACTTGCCAATGGTATGGAGTGATGATAAAATCAAAATTCATTCTTGTGTACCTGCAAGACTTGAGTAATTGATCTCTTGATTTCCCTTTAAATTGTTGAGAACAATCGACATCAAAGCATGAAATCAAACTCTAGCTGATGAAATTGTGATTTCTCACACCTATTCATCGGATGATGGTATTTTGATGTTGTTTGGAGAAGTTACTTGTTGACCACTTTGATCAATTGTATGGTGAAGGTGACGGCTCTAAGTCCTGAATGGACTTGTAACCCTCTCACTCTAAAGATCTGAATATTATCCCACTCCTCACACTTCCTGTAAATCACTTCTGATAAACTGGGGGGTTACCAGATTGCTATGTCATGGTATAACAACTTCTATCTAATAAGTTTGAGTATTTTTATTACTTGTTTGTTGGGTGATGTATGGCTGTGTAGGAGAAGTTGCATTGTACATGTAAATCACTTCAGGGAGTGTTACAATTTTGTGATTCAAACCTTCTTATGCATATCTTGCGAAGACAACACAAGTGTTGCCAACAAGAGTTTCCCAGTTTTTAGACTTTTTTAAAAAACATACAGAACACTTTGTTGCTTGGCTATATTTTGAACAAGCTATTACATATATGGGTAATTTTTTGAAATACAAGTAGTAACAAGATGTTGTCTTCAGTTACGTAAAAATTTTCTTGTTCTTAGAGCTTTCATAAACATCTTCTTGGAAAGAGACATGCAAGGACTGTTCTAGAAAGCCGAGGACAGGAATTTGAGGATGCAAAGTTCAGGAGTTTTAGTCAGGTAAATATCTTGTTTGTGGCTTTCCTATTGCATCAGTTGACTTATTTTTGTTAATATCATCCCAATGATAGTGGAATGGGAGATTGCCAGTAAAGCTTATGAAGCCCCTTTGTGGGGTATTTAATAATTTTTGGCTGTTCAACATGGGGTACACATTTAGAACCAAACCCCAATTCATTATTTTGCTGAACTGTCACCCAGCTTTGAAAACCTTATACAGTGTGCATTTCTTGATGAAAAACTTACAATACTCAAAAGATAATATATATATATAATGTAATAAGAGCTTGTAAATACAATTCACTTCTAAGAGCTCATAGGTAATTCCTTACCTGTTTGCCAAGTATTCTGTTGGTTCAGAAAATTTGGTATTGGTTCAATTAATAATCCCCTTATTGTATTGGTATTTTCTCATCTGCTTGATATTGTATTGTTATTGTAAGGAGAAATTCTCACTTGGTCAAGTTGGGTAGTTAAAGGGGTTAAAAGTCTTGTTTGGGGTGATAGGGAGAAGAGAGGCTTTGCAGATTCTTGTTGGAAGCATGGTGTGTGAAGGGAGATGTGGTGGCCCATGAGCCACTCAGCTATTAATCAAACTTCACTTTCTAGCTGTCCTGTTAAATTGACTTTTTTTTTAGTATTGAAACTGATGTGCTTTTCTTGCTCTGTTGTAAAAGCCAGCACTTACATCTTTTCCATCACCCAAAACTCTAGAGGAGCATTGTAGTCTACTACGTTTAAATTTAATTTGTTCATTTGCCTGTTCTGTTCTGATATCCAAGGGGACAACACCAACAGATAAATCTGGAACAGAAGAGGTGTCGACTGCTAATGAATCTGATGACAGGGAAAAGCTCAGTGTTGAAGAGGTATCCAGTCCCCCTGCTCTTCACTCTCCTGGGCCTGACTTCAATTTAGACTTTGTTAAATACACATGTAACACCAGAAAGACAGCCATGAAAGAAGGAGACGTGGTTACAATCTCATCCGTTACACAGTCAAGGGTTCAGATTGAGGGCTTCACAAGTGGACGAAACATGTTAGGTGAGGCAAAAATTGAAAAAAAGGATATTCAGTTTTTATTTATGTTATACACAGCCCTTTCACTTCCAGCAGTGACCAGGTAGGAATTTCCACTCACAGTGTTGATGCACATTCAGGCAGACAAGTGATGCAAAGGGAAAATTTTCAGTCAATTAGGAGAGCTTAAACTTAAAGAAATGAATGGAATAGATTAACCAGTATTACTGCTCATTGCACTTTAAACAACTTTCCCTGGTGAAACATTCAATTTGGAACACCTTCTGGTTTTCTCTTCTCATTAGGTTGTGAATTTGTTAAAGCTGTGTCAGGATTTAACTGCCGCCTTTGCAAAGCATTCATCCGCTGTGGAAATGATGTGATTACTCACATCAAAGGCAAGAAACATCAAAAGAATTATCAAGTAAGTTTGTCTTATCTTTGATCTGTAATTGATTTATATGGAAAAAAAAGATGTTGTGTTAAATACATGTGTGAGAAAAATCTGCAAATATTTTAAAAGTCAGAGCTAGGGCAAATCTCGTGCTAAATTGTGAATTACTGCCAAAATATTTGAACTATCAACATAAATTGCGATTTTACGACTAAATGTAATGAATAGACCATCTTTTAACCATTTGTTTCTCTAGACATATGCCCAGGAACACCCACAGTATGAAGATCACCAGCTATTGCGAAATAAAGAGTTAGAGCAAGTGTTGGAACCTAAGGAGGGAGAAGAAGTAGTGCTATATGAAGTACTTGATAAAGACATTAAATCAAGCTCTTCAAAGCAGAGGAGCCATCGCAAGGATTCACAGAGTGAACAACAGCCAGAGGTTTGTACTGTTTACTATCAGGTGGCCTTTTCTTTTTTTCTTGTCAAGCTTTCATAGTAGTCACCCTATGTCCAACTGGGGATGATGCTATCCAATTCATCAACCCTTCAACTCCCATAAGTAATCAAGACAGAATTTCTCCTTACAATATCCATAAAATATCAACTAGATAAGTGATGAGAATAAAGAAAAATATCCTTTTGAGGATAATAAGTTGATCAATACTAAATTGTCTGAACAAACATTATAAGGATTGTATGGTTTACAGTAAGGAGAATTACAAATTTGATCTGGGAGTTAAAGGGTTAAGCTTGTTAAAAGGTCCTGTTATTAAATATCTTATGATGCAATCACTTGTTCAATGGGAAATAATGTCAGACTTTTGATAAAACTGTGCATCATTTGGGACAAAACTATAAAAATCGTTTTTGATGGCCTAGCTGAGTGTGCCCTGATATATCTTATGATGGTAAGCGCTTAGTTTGATTGGTATTGAGAATGCTCTGTGTTTAGTTTTCAAATTGTATTTTAAATTTTACAGGTACCAATAACAAAATTTGTGGTAGCCCCAGAGGGTTATGATGAAGACTCCCAATTGCAGATCAACTGCGAAGCTGTAGATGTGCATTTAGACCTGGGAGACCTTGATAACATTAATGAGGACTCACTTTTGGCAGACCAAAGTGGAGATGAACATGGAGAAAGTACTTTAGAAGAAAAGTTTCCTATATTCGGCCAGATAGAACAGTTTGGAGATGAGGAAGTGCCAGAAAGTGACTTGTCATTATCAGGAACAACACCACAACTTGATGTGAGTGCATTATTAAGAACTACTTGATGAAAAAAAGTCACGTGTTGCATTTGAATCTTGTAGGGTAGATCCAAGCAACTGTAGTTAAATCTTCATATGTTTGCTTTTTTCTAACTTTCACGAATGGGGCCTCTGATAAGCAACTTGATGTAGAGAGCTGCCTTTGTATTCACATAGGTTAGAAGCCTTAATGTGTGGTGAGATTGTGATTTTGTTTGAAGATAGAGTTTACATGTCAGAGTAGTTTTCACTTTGGATTCGATAAACCAGAATCAAAGCAATAACAACAGCCAATCAAAGTAAAGATTGACATCATCATTAGCCATTCAAAACCTGAACTAAAAACAGGCAAACTTCTTGAAAGGTGGGCAAAAGTGAGCGAACAAGTCAGGATTGGTTTTAGTTTTGAATCTGATTGGTTGAGATGGTGGTTTTTTGGACTGATAACACAGCTAGGTAAAGCAAAGCCATAAGAATCATGGATTATTTTAGACACTCGATTGGAATCAGCTCTGGCAAGCGTAACAAACTCACCTAGATGTAGAATGAGTGAACTTATGAGCCAAGCGGTCCATACTGCTTGAGGTTATTCTGGTCTAAGTAGCACGAACCTAGTGATTTGGTATTCTCAATGGATATGATGCACACTGATGGCACAGATAACCTTTACCCTTCAACACCTAGAAGTGGCTAGCATCTAATATCTCCCTACAGTATCACTATTGAATCAAACAGAAAGGTTATGAGAATACAGGAAATGGCCACACACCCAAGAGGCACATGATTGTTTTATGATAATTTCTCCTTGAAAATTCCATAGGAAAAGTATAGAGAACAGTTTGAAGAATATGCATACAGATGTTGGGGTGTAAAGGGTTAAGCATTTCGTCAACTTTCCGATTTATCCTCGATGACGAAAGCTACTTTAAAATTAATGGGCCTTCTCAAGAACACAGTACAGTGCCTCCTAACCACCAGACCCCAGAGGGTCTCGCGCAACATACCACAGCTTAAGTATTTTGTGTTCCATTATTTTCATAGGATGTGGAGGACTTCACTCCAATGGCCACGGATGAATCTGTGAACAACGAAGAGGTTGAAGAGCCAATACCACCCGTCTCCATCCCGCCCGGTCAAAACGTCGAGCTTGTGGAGCCAGAGACACCGACGAGTTCACAGGAAGAGGTCGAGGAGTCGCCCCCTGTAAGAGAAACTACCCCTACTGGAAGGCGTGGCCGGAAGAATGCTAGGGGAGGAGCCGGTAGAGGGGGGACAGCACGTGGACGAGGGCGCGGTCGAGGAACAAAACGGGGCACCAGAGCTGCTACAGGTGCGGGCAAGTCTTCAAAAGCTAAAAAAGTGAAAGTAGAAGTAGCTCCAGAAAATGATGATATGGACTTAATGGAGGGATTTGAAATAATAGACGAGATTGGCGATGCTGAAGATTAGAAAAGTAAAAAGCCACAAACTTTGTTAATTTCTGCAAAGTCATGAAGTAATGAGTATTTTTATGGTGTAATACTTCTTTCGTAACTCTTCGTTGCTTTAATGGAACCACCTTTCTCTTTTATTTCGGGTTTAAATCCTGTTGAGCTCAAATATTGTGTAGAAGAATTTGTTTCAAGAGTTTGACACATTCACTGAGTTGTTCTGGTGTTAGCATATCTGTTACTTGCCTTTTAAAAAAATTAAGCACTTGTAATGATGCGGTATTTAAGCAAGGTTATCATGGCAAACTCTCCAGATGTAAGCCTAACAGTTTTGATCATTGTCTAGTTTTGTTTAAACTTTTGCTTAAAGCAATAATTAACATATATTGAGTACCAACTCAACTTGATTTTTGGATCGTAAGTTTAACTTCTGTTGATATTACAACTGGAGTAATCCCATTAATATTGGTAATAAGAAATTTTCACCAGCTAAAGAAGCTCTTGATTGGTAAACAATTTCTACTTGTCAGCACCTTGAAGAGCTTCTTTAATAATGATCATTTCCTTCGTTATCATGGCGCTTATGTTTGATGTAGGGTGATAATGTAAGTTGAACTAGCTGCTATGAGAAGCCCAGCAATGGGCTCCTAATGCCAGTCACTTTAAGGGGTCAAAGTGTTGAACCTCGCGCTGACGGAAAACTGGCCACCAACCAATGTCTTTTACCCTCTCCAAAAATACTTGAAATGTGGCACTATTTGATAGTATTGTGCTGCTATGCGTAATGAATATTTCTTCTTTTCGAACAGATGAAACACTGGCTGTAAATCATTTTAATTAAGCTTTCCTTATTTACAACCATCACACTCTAGCAAGTGTCGCCTAACGCTCTCTATAAAAGTGTTTTTGCTCAGCTCCTGGGTTCCTGACTTTCTCAAAATGCCATATATCTCTTAGGTTAGGAAGTGAGCCCACTATCGAATTCTCTAGCGGATTCTCTCTTTGAAACCATGCGAACTGGAGTGCATCAAGCATTTGTCTCTCAGATTCAAGCTGCGAGTCAAACCCTTCCCTTTGTAAATTTGCATTTGGTTTGTTGATTCCAGTCCAGCTATAAAGCGAAGATCTCCGCGTTAGAAACAAAATGCAAACGGTTGGATTTAATCCAGACTTCCGAGCGTTCAGTTAGTGAAACGAAGCACGATAGTAAACGGCTCAATAGTACCGGAGTGGTGAAAAACGAGAGAGGTTCGAATCAAATTGCGACTCGACCCAAACCTCCCTTCGCTGTACTGCCACTGTCACACTGTTTACTATTTTGCCCCGTTTGACTCGCAAAACGCTTGGAACAGGTTCAATTTCAACAATCCACATCAAGATATTGAGCTCTAAGTGAAACTCCGCATTTCACAAAAGCTTTTTGACCGACAGGTATGAAAATTATGTACTCGCTATTCCACCTTCGTAGGTGAAAAGTGAGATTACAAAAAAAGAGAAAAAATATTTTCAGAATGGTAACATAATCATTGATTAACACAAGAGATCATGACAGGCTTGTAGGTGATCAACAAGGTCGTGACTTTGAATTTTCCTCACTCGGTGGCAAGGCTTTTGAATCTCCCGGCCATCGACAATTATTCAAATTTTCTCTAATGTGCTAGAATCAAGGAATAATGCAAAATATTGATAAGAAATTTTACCTTAATCCGTCGGTCAGCATCTGAGGTCTGTTACCCCTAGCAATCTGCGCGAGTTTTTCACGGTAAATCTGCTCTTCCAAAGCGTGAATTTCTACTTCCATTTGAGCTTTAATCTTTAATATCCTCTCTCTCTCTAATGGTGATAGCTTGCATTTCCTGAGGTGAAAAAAAGAAACGCGTTTCATTTTTCAAAACATGCCACTGTATTTATTTTTCGATAACTGGTCGATGTAACCGAGGCTTTAGGTTGAAGTGACCACACACATACACACACACAAAAAAACGGTAAATAGTGGCTGTGGAAGTGATATGATTGTTTTGTTCGTTTGCTTCTTTTTTTCTTTCTTTCGTCCCTTTTTCATATTGATTGCGCACCATTTCAAATAGCTTTCTGTTCAACTTTTGGGCTGTTTTGATTATCATTTTGTGTGATCCGTTGTAATAAAATTGGAATAAATAAAACCCTAACCCAACTTAACGACTTTTGAACGGAAAACTAAAACTAGTGTCCTGAAGTGGTATTTTGGATTTGCGCTGACTATTTTCTGTGGCTGTACTGCGGTCCTAGAAAAGTCTGCAGCTAATGCAATAAAAAAGAGTTTACGCAGTGAAAGACAAACGCTCGAAGACTTCAAACCTTTTCTGTTTCTTTTCCCGTTGTCTTCTTTGTTTGTAAGTACTCCAAGCAACACCCATTCAAGGTAAGTCACTAGTCAGCAGCTCTCTCTGCGAAACACGGGCAGAGCAAACGTCTTTTGCAACTGAAATGTTTCATTTATGACGATGCAAAGGAGGAACAACGCGCGTGCTTGAATCAGCCAATAGGAAAAGCTTCCTGTGCATTCCATCACAGCACGCGCATCGACACGCGCATGTTTACGTTTGTGCAGACTTTGACACGTGCTTCTGGCTTTGACTCGAAATACAACAAATGACTCTGCAGGATTTTGAACACAACGACAGGGTCTGTTTTTAAAAAAAAAAAAACTGAGATCTGATGACGATAATGATTCCGTTGAAGAAGGATCAAGAACATTGATTGATATTTATTAACATTGTGGCCCTGGGTTATTTTTCTTTCTAAACGTCCCACTTCTGAGACGGTTTTCGTAAAGTACTTGTTACAATTGGCGTTTTCGGGTGCGCTAGTGTGGATTATAGGTAAAACTGCGTCAAAAAGGACGCGTTTCGAAGGAAATGCCTGAGGTGAAAAAACGCGAGAGTCTCGTCGCTCTCAGGTTTCAAGGGAGATCACAGAGAGCCCAAGCTCTAGCTGTGAGGTCATCATCTTGCGTAATAAGAGTCATGGAGAAAATAAAGAGTTTGTATGGATTATTTGCGACTCTCTTAAGAAGTAAAAATACAGTCAGATTTTCAATAACATACCTTACCTTGCTTCACAGTGCATTGCTTGTTGTCTGACCGATTACTATGTTGAAAAGAAGCCATTTTAGCAAGTTATTAATTTCTAGGTTTCCTACTCCTTAGAGAAGACAGTAGGAGTAGTAATAAACCAAGAAATGGATAACTCGCTAAAATGGCCTCGTTGCATCAAATTAAGCGGTCAGAAAACAAGCAATTCACTGTGAAAGTAAGGTGAGGTATTTTCATCGAAAATTTGACTGTATTTTTAATTTTCATTGCTTAGAGCGATCGTAAATTTTCCCGTACAAACTCTTATATTTCCTCCTCTTATTACGCAAGATGATCACCTCACAGGTTGGGCTACCTGTGGGAAATACAGCCTGTCAGGAGGTTTTCATGAAGTAATCGTGATCCCTGTGATCTTCACCGGGGATCTCTTTGACTTCTGTCACTTCTTGTTTTTGGAAATACAGGCTGTAGCCACTTTTGCGCGCGAGAGATTCGATCTGAATTTTTCTCTGCATTTGCCAAATTGCAACTCACTCGCTAAGATCGTTTCTTTACATGATTGCCATTTGCATGTCAGCTTAAATTTATTGCATCGCAGTGCATGATCAGATCCCTCTACGGGAAAGGGGAAATTCTGAAGTTTGCCTCACTCTTAACATGTTGCTTCGTAATTAGTAACGGGGAGGCATGGGCACGAATCTCGCCGAAACCTGAATTTTCTCATAATTTCTTTGACTCATCTTACATCAGTGAAAAGCAGCAATATAATAACCTATGATCTACAATAATTTTCATCAGAAAGCTGGCAGTTTTGTGTTCAACGGGCGCCCAGAGAAGCTAAGCTGCAGAGAGGCATAGCCGATCGATGGGTAAATTATAATTGTGAAGAAGAGCTCCCCAAAAAACCTGTCGGCCGACTGTCGGCCGACAGTTGACCGACAGTCGGCCGACAGTCTACCGACAGGTTAAGAAAAAAGAAAAATTGTGTTAAAAACGAACAGTTAACGTGACATAACAATCCGTAATGGTGATGTATGACTCGACAGACTTCACCTACTTACCGATCGACGGCAAAGTTGGTAGTATGTAAAGAAACGTTTCTTCCAAAATGTTATCAGATGCGTATAGGATATATCACTTGCGTAATTTACAACACACCAGACAATCTAAGAATCGCATGGGAAGATAATTTAATCGGCGCTACATCCCGGTCATGAGCAACATGAGGAGAGAGGGGCAGCTGTTGCCAATGAAGTTCGCGGCACGATTTTACGAGTGAAATATCTTGTATATTTCACCACGCACAAAACGGCTCCTTTAGGAGGGGTCCGGGTCGCGAATTCCCACGTAGACTCTGTGACCCCCTTCCGCAGTATGATTTTATCGTGTCAGCGGTCGTCTCACTTTAGTAATAATAGACAAGGATATGCCTGCAGTCAACCAGCGGTATCACAATTGATTACTCTACTCTAATCAGTTGGGTTCCGGAGTTGAAACCTTGCAGGATTTTGTTAGAATTTACGTTAAGAAAAGGCGAATTGAATGGCAGATTCAAATAGGAGGTAAGTACATCGGTAAAAAGGAATGCTTTATTAGAAAACTGCAGAACTTTTCCGTGTATAATTTTTAATACAGTAAAAAAGCTGAGCTTCCAAGGTGGCCATAATTATATAATTTGCCGTTAAGATCAGGAATAGGTTCGTCTGTTTAACAGTCTACTGGCCCATTGAAAACTTAGTAGTTGACATCAGTTAAAATTAAGAACAAGTAAGCATTATTATCGTAAAAAATATGCAGCTTTTAGAAGCTGGCCAGTAAGGTATTCTTAGCTTATTGCAGAAGGAAATGTAATGGTTTCATATTAATAATTAGTCATGGTGAAGAGCAGGTCCTTCACAATAATAGTTTGAGTTGGTGAAGGGGGGACTCAAGTGTGTTCGCATGAGCTGGGAAAACTTGGATTTCAAATTACTGCAGGGAGGGGGGAGTTGGACAGAGGGGTCTGAATATCCTGATTCCCATACCCTTATTAAATGGCTCTTGCCTCTGTTTTATTTTCATTGCAAAAGTTTATGCAATTTTGCTAAAAATTTTACCCAGTTCCTGCCCCTCTTGCCTCCAGTACACCTCCATCCCCTATTCTCATGGGTTCCCATCCCCCTGTCCCCCACCAAATAACTCTTAGATACTGGGAATTGCTTTTGAAATTAGGAAAGAAAGTGTTTATACACAAACCAGTGACAAACGTGTTATACCCGAACATACAGTACAAGGATATGAATTATTTAGAACCGGACCTTCAAAATTTTATCGTCAACTCCAATTCCATAATATTTTTCACAGGTTAATACTTCAGCCATTAGTCTTGTAAATGGTTGGTAAATGGTTTATCAATCAGATTGGAACGTACAGGGTAAAAAAGGGCATTAATTTTTTATCACCAGCTTCTGGAAGTGTGTCTTCAATTTTCTCTTCATTAAGTTCTTGTTTAGTATTTTATCTTTTGCTTGTTTGTGTGCCTTTTGGTTCTTTCTTGTTTTCTTTACAATTACAGTTTCTGAAAATATTGGTTCCATGGTTTTTGTCCAAAAAGATGTTTAATGAACATGACATATCTATTTCATCAGTTTCTCAGCAAATGAGTGCCTAAATCAAGGAACATTTGCTGTGACTATAACAAAGAAGTATTACTGATCACATTCAGTCAGTCAAATTTTAACTGACTTAAATGATTGGTCTCTTAACAGTACACCTCTTGGGCCCTTTTACTGCATATTCTTTGGGAAAAAATGATTTAAATTATATAGCTTGCTTTAGAAAATACACTTTCTCACAATTTTTTTCCCTTGAATGTAAATTTCAACAAGCTGAGCCACAACTCCATCACATACTTTAAAAATGAAAAGAAGACTCCCAGATAGGTTGCTATTTGTGTGTATTTTAAGTGTATGATCATGGACAATAAAAGAAAGGATTTTGCAATGCTGTGGCAAAGTTCACTCCTAAATAACTAGCATGGAAGAAATGTCCACATCTATCGCAGCCAAGCCAGTCTTCATTGTCATCCATCTGACACACCTTGCAAACAACAACATCCCTTCCTCTACCAAAAAGTGAAGTAAAAGTTCAAAATAATTACTTAATTCTCAATTTGTTTTTTGGGATTAAACACAATACACAGTGGTGATTGTAATGATAAGAAAGGCATAATTATTGTACCTCAAAATGTCATCGTAACAGCTGCCAAACAGGTTGGATAGAAGCTTCATTCTCTCAATAGAAACATTGACCTTTGTGATTGGTCTGTTATCACACAAGTTCCTGGCAAACTAACAATAGATCTTGCAGTTATATTATATATGATGTAAGATTGGTTGATGTAAAAATGTAAATATTCTGATTATGTTTCTTTAAAAACTGCTATGGAATGACATCATATTGTTTTGACTGTTTAATGTCAAAGATATTGATGGAATTGGTACCTATGAGCTCACTTATCTAATGCTTTATACTACTCTAAAGATTACCTTACAAATAAGTACTCCACAGTTGAATCCATCAGTTTGCTGAAAATGGGGTGGCTTGAGGCATGCCCACTCTTTACTTTTCCAGCCTGTTTTGATGTCAGCAGCCTCACTACAGAAAGATTGCAACCATTTTCATAAATGCTACTGGATATAGCTACAAAAATGAGTTATGAACATTGTCTCAATATTAATTCCTGGCGATTGATGGAATCAATTAAGTTAGGTTTAGTTAAGTTTATGTTACATGAAGTCACTAAATTACTCATATATATATAGCTGAAAAATCATAAAAACAATGTGGCCAGTACAATGGCCTTTAATAACTCTCACAACAATGAAACACAGGGTCTTGCTGGGAATACAGAAACTCACCTTATGTTATTTATAAGTCTGTACAGGCTGGGATTGGAAGCTGCTGTTATTTCATTTGGATGTTTGTTTCCATGAATAGGATCAATGTAGACACGGATAGATTCCTTGTTATCTAAAATCTTTGAACACATTTAGTTTATGTCGCCAAAACGAAGTCCTGAGTCATGTGTACAATGTTCAATTTATCTAAAGAATATAATACAAATTTTTAGAGATGACTATTTTTTAAAAAAAAGTGTACAGTATGAATAGCATCCTCGACTTACCAGTAATGTCCAGTGATGTCCAGTGATATTCATTGGAATAACAATTTTTTCAATTCCATGGAACCTCTCGCCCATCCACAATCTACGGGTACTTGCCCCATGTTTCACCAACTGACAAAGGGTACTGTCAGCAGCAAAGATTTTTGTTAGTTTCCACAGTGTAGCATCAACGATCTGCAAAGAGAAGCACAACGAATTTAACAACTGAAGATATACAAAATTAATCTTTCGAATAGTTACTGGAATACAGTACTGCTCACCGTATCAGTTAACCATCCATCTACAAAACTAGGGATCTCCTCTTTAATTTTCTGTGTTTCTTTTGCAGATAAAGTGCCAGGAGGAAGAGTGGCTAGCAAGTCAGAAATTAAATTGAATTAAAGATTTCTGGAGACTCAAGCTTTCATAATTTTGGGCTGCTTTCTTTGTTTTTCAAAAAAAAAGAAAAAAGAGTGCAAACAAAACAGATCTGGTCCACACGCGCATGTTTTTCACAGCGCCTTGTCTTTTCTTCCAAACCTGTGTAAACTGTTAAAAACCTTTCGGGCCGAGGTTAAAGAAAAATGTGATCATTTTTAGACTACGAAAAACGCTTTATTAAATAGTCGCTAAATCTTGACAACTGTGAATGATTGTTGACTTTTATGACGATGATTTAGCATTTCTTCGTACTCATTTTCTCACCGGTGAAAGTTGTGCAATAGTCTGTCAACGCACGTGTGGAACGGATGCTGTAAATGCCTTCGGATAATTACCGAAATTAAAATCCTGGCCACTTGATAGCTAAATTTTATTGAACTGTTGCGACATAATATTTCGCTTTCATTTCTTCATTAAGATATGGACGTCGCATCTGGGCTCCATAAATGACTAGCATATTTCCGCCCTTAACAAACAAAAGGCAGCGAAAGGTCAAGTTGTTTTGTAATATAAACATGAAAACCCTGGCATGGCCTTCCTTGACTGTATTCGTCCTCTGTTTTGCGCAATCGTTTTCCTATTCCCGAAAATTGCAAACCTAAAATGCTCAAAAGAAAAAGTAAAGAAGATTGAAAATACTATTTTCGGATGATCCCCGCGACCTTTCCTTGACCTCTGTTGTGGAGCGCACAAAACATGTAGAATTCAATGTGGTGAATTGCTCAATGAGGTCTTCCTTCCGTTCCTCTGTCCCATCTAAAAACCCGTAACCGTATTCACTATCAACGCGTACCTCGCAGAGGTTTGCATGAAGAAACTCGATTTCCTTCTTAACTAGCGTAGATTGTTTGCCAGAACTATTTGGATTACAGCTAAGGCTAGTAGCCCGCGTTGCAAAAAATTCGGATGACATCTCGTTAGCAAGGAAAGGCCCATCAGCCCTGATAGGGACGTGACTTTAAATAATAGCGCGGGATTCTTGCCGCTAGTTATAATTAACAGCTGATTCAACCCTAGTCCCCAAGTTGAGCTCCCCTTAGTTAGTTATTACTAAAGTGGGACGACCGCTGACACAATAAAATCATACTGCGGAAGGGGGTCACAGAGTCTACGTGGGAATTCGTGACCCCTTTAGGAGCCACCAAATCTTGAAAGTCAATTGTCAACGTATTAAACATGTTGGATGTTGTATCAAGCGAGGCACGATTCTACGAGTGAAATATCTTGTATATTTCACCACGCACAAAACGGCTCCTTTAGGAGCCACCAAATCTTGAAAGTCAATTGTCAACGTATTAAACATGTTGGATGTCGTTTTCAAGCGAAAACCGAGAGAAAACATTATGGTTTGTGTTAACGTTTCACGGACAAGCTACCGACAAGCTACCGACAGGTTACCGACACATTACCAACAGTCGGCCGACAGTCGACCGACTGTCGGCCGACAGACGGCCAACTGTCGGCCGACAGGTTTTTTGGGGAGCTCTTCTTCACAATTACCGATCGATGACGCAAATCCGTTGATCCAGATAAGGGAGTCCAACGAGTTGGCTTTCTCACCTTCTGGGCGCAGGAGGCGGGATGGAGCACTCCGGAAATAAAACTTATGGTTAGATTTATAATGAGGTTATTGTTCTTCTAGCTTTTTGATGCATTTTCCGCGGGTTTTTCAATTTTAAAATGCCCAATTATCTCAGGCCTTTCTTCGCTCCATTCCATCATGTTGTGATCGTCACGTGAATATAAACATACTCAAATGAGTGACAGATTCAATAGTTTGTAGCACTGTGAACGGTAGCGCAGCCGGCATTGCAAGGAAGACCTGGCTTTTGCGAAGATCAAAGGAAGAGGCAGCCATCTACAAGTAAATCATCTTTTATTTTATTCCTTAATTACATGTTTAGATTAATACTGATTTATGTTAAAGCTTCCGAGCCGAGTAGCAAATTAGAGCGAAATGGATCAGCTACAAGACTACCTTCCACGGTGCGAAGCGCGCGGTTCTTGGACTTGCCGAAAGAGCGCTTTACTATCAAATAGGACGCTTGACTCTCGATGCATTCCTTTCTTAATTGGGTTTATTTTCAGCGTAATGAACATCTTATGGTTTATACGTTAATTTTTTAGAGTAAAACATCGGAGAGCTCTTTGGGTCGCCTGCTCATGCGCAATTTTTCGGGAAACCTGAGTTAACGTGGTCGTCCAAAAATTTGCAATCCCTGCGGCTAGTATCCCTCGCAACCCTCTCTTTTTCAGACTCAAAACCTGACTGTACAATGTCAGGGAAATTGGAATATTGTGAAAATCTCACTTGAAGCATGCCTCTTTGAACCGGTTCACATAAGCTTCAACCAGGTACATTTAGAGCGTTCGTGATGAATGAGGCGAAATTCTCTTTCGTTAAGAAACATTACATCCGTTCTAAATGTCTTCTTAAGCACTTTTATAGAAAGTATTTTTTATGAAAAAACACAAAATCTTCAGTTTATGGCAGTTTCTACTGAAGTTGTTTCGCCGCGATTGTGGTTCTACCGCAACCAACTTGCTCAAGAGGTCGTTTCGCTGCAAGACTAAAATTTGTAAATATGTTCCCGGGGGACATAGTTTGATGCTACTTTGGTTTGCAGATTTAATGAATGTAACCGAAGAAGTTACAAATCATCAAATCATCACTTGTTCTCGGGCGTTAGCTTCGATGAGAAAGCTATAAATTATATTAATTTTTTCATCTGTATTCTTTTGTGTAGAATCTGCGACAAATTTGTGTCAAAAACAAGTCTGATGACAGATGTGGAGGGATGTCACGCGGGCCTCAAGGTGAAGAAGATGAGTCGACGAGTACAACGAAAGCTGTGATTTTCGCAGCGCTTGACGATATTTGTCTAAGGGACTGCTTGTACGTTCTCTCTTAGGACAACAGACAGGTTACTCTGGTGATTCATGTGGTTTCAATTTACTGGATGGACGCAGCTGGGACCTGCGCTCTTATTTGGTACAGACAGGAGGATCAAAACCTTTGTAAGTGTTTACTCAACCTTTTGTTTGTTTACTTAAATGGCTCAATCTTTTGTCAACATTTAGATGGAGAAGCTATTGAAATAACTTAGTACCACCCTTTGTTATTGGAATTATGTTTACTTAATAATTCTGCCCACCAGGCATTAAAAGCTGTAATGTAAATCTATTGTTCCTGATACTTAGTTTTTTTTCTTGTGGTATTGAGGCAATTTTGTTGCTTCATGGTATGAATGAATTGCAGCGAAGTTCTGAGTTGGAATTATCATTTTCCTTGGCTCTTATTGTCATTGGAATTTACTTCACAAATGGTTGTTAGAGGAGGTACTCTGAAGAAAGTTGGTTTACAAATAAGAAACTTGAAAGCAATCAGGGCTAAATTTTCTTAGGTGGAAGAAACTTGAATTAGCTTTTTTAAAGGTGTTCACCCCATTTAAAAGATGGAGACAAGTGTCTAAGTTCAGCAGTTAGCTATTGCTGTGACACACATCCTCAGAAACCCTGGGGCTTTAAGTTGATTTCAAGTTGGGGTGGAAGAGCTCCTAGGGACATTGTCTTGCGAGACCAGTTCCATATGATTTCAGTTATTCTGGCTTCTGATTGGTGCTAGAAAATCTGTGTTTTTCTGCCCAATCAGAGTGAAGCAGAGTGGAGTCCTTTCCTGTGTTTAACACAGACATTTCTACATGAATCATATTTCTTTCTATATTTCTTAAATAACTTCTTAACTACAAGGCTGGTTTCTATGTAAACTTTCTCCTGCCAAATCTTGCATTCTAGAGTGACAATGGACATTCTGCTGGGTCACATTTGGATTTTTGGTGGTCACTCTTACTCAGGTGACTTGACCATATTTGTTAAAGTCATCTGACCACAGCAGAAAAATAAACCTCTAAACTCGTGCAGAACACATATCAGGAGAATAAAAGTCATTTTTAGATCATGAAGATACTTGCAGTAAATCATACTTTTGAGTTTCTGGAAATTTTGAATTATAGAGAGGAGATGAATTTTTTTAGGGCTTCCCTCACACATTTCTTGCAACTGTAGTTGATGTACAAAAAAATTAAAATCTGATACATAGGATGGTGCTGTAAATTTTTCTCTCTGATCCTCTGAAAATAATAGCCTTCAACCATTTTCCTTTGAGGGGAAGGCCTTTTTTGCTCTCAAAGTCCACGCTTTCACCTGATTGAGGACTGGTATTAGTCACAAACATGCTCTTCCACCGCTTCTGGGATTGAGTTGCCATGTTTATTTCACACAATGAGAAGTTTGATGGGTAGGCTGGCCACAGTAGTCTTTCTTCATAGATTTTCAATGCCTTCCATAGCTATTAGTTATAATTCTGGTGTTAAAAGGGACTTGTATTCCTGGTATTGAAAGGATGGTAAAGAAGAAGAGATGGTTATCTAGTTGATAAACACACCAGTAGGTTGTGCTATGGTATAAAGATGTATTTGTTATTATGATTGTTGTGATTTTAAAATATTTCAGTATGATTGTTTAATCATGCTTACAATATAGTTTGCATCTATGGGCTTTAATTTCACACTTAGGTTGAATATAACACCGGAGGCATTCATAGTAAAGTGTCTGTTATTAATTTTCTGCCCACATGAACTTGCACATATCTAATGTACCTGTTTATGAAGATGCATTTGCATCATGCATACTTCCCTATACTGTAAAAAATTGATATTTTGGAGCAAATTTAAAAATATTTATTTAAGTATTTGCCCAGTAAATGATATTTACCCATTGTATTTACTTATCTCTGTTAATCTTGAACCTTGCAAAATAATCTCAACCCAACCTGCATTGAAGTGAACCTCTGCAGACTTTTTTTGACTTTTGAGAGCTGTGAAAAGTTCCTAAAGATATTGTGTCTTGTTTGGCTGCTGCAGTAAAAAATTTATCACCTTCCAGTGTGAAAGGCTGGCAGAGATGAATTCTTCACTGTCTCTTCTAACTAAGCATGGCTAATTCCAGCTTTTGCCAATTTTCAAGCAATGTTGCGAGGGGAGCCTTTTTCAAAACAAAACATGATCATCATGGTGTCTCACTGGAAAAAATAACAAACAATCAAGTTGGTTTAAACTTGAGGTTTTACTTATTTTTTTTATTGAATTTTCACTAAAATCCAAGCTTGGCAAAAACGTAAAATTTCCAATTTAGATAGACAAGTTAGATTTTTTTTAACCAAACTGGAAAATTAGAGAAAACCATAATTGGAAAAGAAATTATCCAAATAATTGTATTATATTCATTACTTTTCAAAAATCTAGATATGGATTTAGCTTATTACTTATTTGTATTTTATAGATAACCAACTTTGTTAACTCAGTAATCCTGGTTTGGATTACCTGACAACAACAAGAAATTTATTTGTACCCTACATTAATTTACATGATACAAAAAAATATATATTACATGTAAAATGGAGAGAGTTTAGGCTGCCCATAATAACTGTTGAGGGCTATAAAGATCTTGGGTAGAAATCTTATTAAGGTTATTAATAGGAATCATAATAGGATCTACAAAGGATTCTTATAATAGATCTTATCAAGATTCTTGTAAGATTCTTACAGGATTCTTACAAGGACTTTATTAAGGTTCTTACCAAATTATGTAAGATTCCCAGCAAGATCTTACGAAGATTTTAAGAAGAATGTTAACAGCATCTTAGCCAAAATCCTATACAATTTTAATAAGATTCTGGTAAGATTTCTAGAAGATTCTTACAAGATTTTTACAGGTATCCTACAAGATTCTTATGGGATTCTTAGAAGATTCCTGCAAGAAAATTTCTGAAAAACCTTTCGTCAATTCTCTCAAGAATCCTATTAAGTTTCTTTATAAGATCTTTTAAGAACATGGCAAGATCCCATGATAAATGTATTAAGGTCATTATGTATGTTATTAAGATCTTATAAGAATTTTATCATGATCTTAAAGAATGCCACTGTAACAACATCTACACAATCTTATTAGAAATTACTATTTTTTTTTGGTAATTTTATGATTGTGTACTGTAAGATTTCATGTTGATCCAATAACAAACCTAGCAAGAGCTTAGAGAAATAAGTTCAGATCTTTATTTTAAAAAAGGGTTTCATGATGATCATAATACACAAATTTCTTAAAGATTTGACAAAAATAGCCAATTTTTTATATTTTGGTCTGTGTTCACACATGGTAAGAATATAGATGCCAAGTTATTTCCCCTTATATTAACTGTATTAACCCAAACTTGCTTAACTACGGTCATGAGCTCTGAAAAAGAATGTCAAAAGTTGGCTCATATCAAATGTTCTTAACAGACCACATGCAAGAGATTATTCAGAGTTAATTGATTTCCAGTTGATTTTTTGTGATAAGTGACAAATGATTGAACAATAGGATCATATTATATATTTAAAATGAGAGAGACCAGAGTGTGAGACAAGTATGGTGTGGGAGAGATCGAGATCAAGTTGATTTTATAAAATAAAACATGAAGGTTTGAATCATAGCAGACTCTTCAGTCTCATTTCCGACACAGTGGCACCTCTAAGGGGACCTGCGAAACATGGAGGAACTATCCAAAGAAGTAGAGGCTATATATATCCCAGATGTTGTTGTACACTAATGGAAAAACAGGCGGCATTGTGGAAAAGGGAAACCTAGGAGTGGTTGCACAACATCACAACAACCTACAAGCCTTAGTAAAAGTAATAGACACACTTAAACTAACAGGGGAGAGACAATGTTCAAGGCTGGAAAAAGGGCAGAAGATGTTGGAAATTGGAGCAGTAACATTGAAGAACCTATCGCTGAAGCTGACAAAGAAGTTTTGTGACTGGAAAAATGGCTATTGGAGACAAATGAAGAGATCGAACATTGAAAACAAAAGGACGATGAAGAGAGGAAAGCCTGTACACGTGAAGAGGAGCTTAAATTCGAAAGAGAACAAGTGGAGATGAAGCTAGAATTTCAACACCACCTGGAAGAGGCCGAGGCAAAACAGAAACCTGTTGAGAAGGCTAATTGGAGTGAACAAAGGACAACAAAGGTACCTGAAACTGCAATAAGCGTGTAAGTCTCCTGGCCTTTAATAACAACACCACAAACCAAATTCGAATGAAGATTTATTGTAGCCGACGTGCTTGGTACTAAGAGTGTGCATACAAACAGCGTGGGTTGAAACTAAAACGGTAAAAAAAAGCAAAAAAGTTACAAGTTGCGACTAAGGTAAATTAGAGTAAGGAAATAACAAAACTGCAAAACGAGGACTGTGAAGTACACTTACATTGTTTCGGCCAGAGAAAATTGCTGTAAAGCGGACTGCGAATAACGCGAAGAGACTTGCAAGAAACTAAACAGAACTGCGCTAAGCGCGGACCAAAATGAACTGCCCAAACTGTACTGCAAAACTACGATATGAAAAATACGCTAGAACATGCGGAAAATAAAACTATAGAAACTTAGAAAGGCGCTAATGAAGATGAAACAGCACAGAAACGCTAACGAGGGCGCGAAAACTGACAGAAAGGAATAAACACCTAAATTAACGCCAAAAAAAAAAACTAAACAAATGGACGAAAAGAAGTATAAACTAATTTGCGTACGCAAAGGAAAAACAAATTACGCAAGAACGAATAATAGAAAAAATGTTACACTTGGATCTTACAGTACCAAAACTACAGATCACAAAGTTTAATGGGACCTATGAAGCATGGCTGTCATTCTGGAAGAAATTTCAAGCTAAAATTGATAAAGCAAACCTTGCATCTGTTACCAAGTTTGCATACCTGAAAGAGCTGGTAGATCCAAAGGTTCGAGGGGAGATAGACAGACTGCCTTTCACAACAGACGGCTACAAGAGGACAAAGAATATCCTCGTCTGTGAAAATGGGAAAATGAGGGAGATCGTGAATACGTATGTCCAGAATATTGTGAATTTGCCTGTCATTACAGGAACACAACCTGTGCTTATCCACGAATTTGACAAAAGAGAGAGAGAGAGTTCTACATTGATGTACATTGATGCACATTGTCTATGATGCTTCTGCAAGAGCAAATGCAAGTGTCCCCTCACTCAACGATTATCTCAAAATCGACCCTCCACTACAGAGCCAGCTTTGGAACGTGTTGATTCCAAACAGGTTCTATCTCATGGTAATAGCTGGCGATTTAAAACAAGCATTTTTGTAAGTTTGAAACTAAAGAGAAGACCAAGATGCCTTTTGCTTTTATTGGTTAAAAGATCTACAGAGCAAGCAAGCAGAAACCTTATGATTCACTCAAGTACTCTTTGGTTTGGCACCATCTCGATTCTTCTTGGCCGCAGTTACCAAGGAACATCTACAGGGATACAAAATGGTTAACTCAGAACTAGTAGAGGAGATAGAGTGCAGTATGTATGTAGATGATTTAATCAGTAGCAGGGAGACAACAAAACAAGCATTAGAAATCAAGATGACAGCCACAACAATCTTTGGTGAGGCGACTTTAAAGCTGCACAAGTGACCTTCCAACAAGTGGAAATAGTTAGAAATTGAAGGTGTGACTTCAGATGTAGAAAGTCAGAGTTACGCCAAATAGCAACTGGGAACCAGAAAGGGCAAATCAAAACTGCTTGGGGTCCCATGGGACAAAGAAAAAGACAAAATTCAAGTCAGCTGTCCAACTTCAACGGCTGAGCCAACAAAAAGGATATCCTGGGAAAAGTCACAAAAATCTGAGATCCACTTGGTCTCGTTTCACGCATGACCCTCTCTGGAAAATGCTCTACAGAGATGCCCATGATACCAAGATCATGTGGGATAGCCCCTTACAAAATGTCAAAGAAGTCCTGAAGGGTTTTCCCACAAGAAATGTTTACGATCGGCTGGGTAGCACAGTAGCACTGCACTGGAGCTGTGGAAGCGGTGAATACAAACGGTTTGTGGGAAATCAAGTGAGGAAGATCCAGGAAAAACAAATCAACTGGAAGCATGTACCAACAGAACAGAACCCAGAGGAAGTGAAGAGTTGGGGAAGAGATGTTAGTTAGTTAGTCCTGTGGTTTGCAAACCACAGGAATGGCTGCCTGACCTTGTCATGCCATCTACTCAAGAATCAAAAGTGGAAGAAGTAAAACAAACGTGTGAGTTGTTTGCTCTGGCGATAGGGAAAACAGAGAACAACAATGCCTTTGATGAGCTGCTAGAGAAGCATGAGCTGTTGCGTGTCTTGTGAGTCGGTGCCTGGATCAGGAGATTCCTCCAAAACATAACAACTGTCCATAAACAGTGTCATTCTGGATCAAGTGAGCTCAACAACAAGCAAATTCAAGTGGGAAATTTGAAGAAGACTGTTTACATTTGAATGTGCACGGAAACCAAGAGGGAATGTTAGAGTGTAGAGGAAGAAATCAAGGCCATTACCCATCTTTCTGCCAGACTCCACACCCTTCTCTCACACATAAGTTCACTAATCACATGTCCACACAGCACTGTGTGGCCCTTACTATGACCAAAGTACAAGAGCTATACTGGGTACCAAATTTAAGGGCACACATAAAACAAGTTCTCAGCACTTTCAGCCTATGGCACTGGCAACACCGCCTCCTGTACTCCTACCCACTGACCATACAGAGGGGAGCACCTCATTCAAGGTTATCAGAGTTTATTTTGCAGGGCCCATCAAATACCATATCAGAGCCAAAACAGAAGGAAAGGCCTATCTTGCATTGTACACATACAGTCTTACATGAGGATTATTCCTGAAAGAACTACCAAACCTGGCAACCAGCAAATTCTTAAGAAGTTTAAAACAGCTCATCATGCGCCATGGGCATCTGGAGAAGATACATTCCAATAATGGGAAAAACTTTGTTGGCACTGGGAAATGGCCCAAAGAAGTTATGTGTGACTAGAAGATACAAGACTACCTAGCACATGAGAACATCTAGTGGCAATTCAATCTCAGCCATGCCACTTGGTGGGAAGGACAGTTCAAGTGCCTTGTCGGGCTGGTCAAAACAAGGCTATTGGATGCAGAATGTTGACCTGCACAGAACTATGTGAAGTGGTACTGGATGTGGGATTGCTTTGAATAACCACCCTTTATGTTACGTCAAAGATGTCATACAGTTGCCCGCGCTTACCCCTAACTCACTGCTATTTCTTCGATGAAACCAGCTACCAGAACTGGAACTACACCATCTAAGAGAATTTGATCGATGTAGAAGAGCTACATATCTGCAAAGGTGCAAGCAGGCTTTGTAGACCAGGTGGACTACTGAATATTTACGAGGGTTGAGAGAACAACACCGAATGAAACACAAGGGTCAAACTACACCCTTGGGCAAAGGAGAGGTTGTCATTGTAAAAGACCAGGAACAAAATTGCAACAAATAGAAAATTGGAATCATGGAAGATCTGATTTCGGTATGAGATGGAATTGTTCGAGCTGCCAAACTTCAAGTGGGGAAGAAACACTTGAACAGGCTGTACAACACCTTTACCCAATGGAGCTGTCCTGTGATCGGGAGAGTGTACAGGCTCCTTTGCAACTCAACCCTGAAGCCCTGACATTCAAGCCCAGGAGAGATGCAGTGGTAGCCGCTCACTATGGCATACTTGATGCAAAAATTAATGCTGATTAGAGATATTTGGGCACGCTGAACTGATATACTGAACTAACTTTTTGTTTCATTCATTGAATTTCAAGTTTTATCGAGTGTGCCATTCTAGTGTTTTTTCTCTGTTTAAAAAAAAAAAAGACAGGAGGGTTTTTGAGAGATGATTCAGTGTTAATTGATTTCTGGTTGATTTTTTGCAATAAGTGACAGATGATTGAACAACAGGATCATATTATAGATCGAAAATGAGAGACCAGAGCATAAGAGGAGAGCGGTGTGAGAGAGGGAGATCAAGTTGATTTTATAAAATTAAACATGAAGTTTCAGATCATAGCAGACTCTTTTGTCTCATTTACAACACCCAATTTATTTTCAATCAGACTCGGGGCTGCACTGATGAGTCCTCAAAGGATAGAACTGAGTACTGTCTATGGATGAGTGGTTAATCTAGAATTTTTTTTTCAAATAAATGTCTTCTAACTCTGAAAAAAGTCCTTAAAGAGTAACTACTAGGATTGTATGGGTAAATTTATACTCACACTTGTAAACAGAATTAACATTTAACCCAGTGACAAGCCTGCGAATAATTTTTGTCTCTAAGCAGGTCATTTGTCAGGCCAAGGACAAGTTTTGATTGGACAAAAAGCCAGTGTGGTTGGACAAAAATTTATAAGCCATTAGAAATTTAAAAATAGAGACATTCACTTCATTTTCTTTCGGTATTTCAGTACAAATCCTTCCAGTTCCTTTTAGAGAAGGATTTGTTACATCTAGCAAAAAAAAGGAATTAACTAAAATTAAGAAAGTTTGTGTTTTATGGAGAGTCAGACTGTGTCTATGTCTTCATTTTCATTTCTGAAGAGAGTCTTTTCAGACGAACTGGTTTCATCAGAAGAATCTTCCTTTACAAGGACACATTTTGATGTTGATGACCTTTAGATGTACACTTTCCTGTGCTGTGGGTTTGGTCGTCTACTCTTTGCTCTATCCCACTTCTGGACAGCCATTGAGGGGTCATAACTCTCCAGTGGTGGTCCTCTAGCTTGGATTCTTAGGATCCTGAAGAGTTCCCTGGGAGAGTTAAGCTCTTTTGGCTGTCTTTACCCTTCCCAAGTTGCTGATTATTCTCTCCAAGGCTACATTGGATACAGGAAGAGTGAAGAGTAAACAGATGAACAACAGAATGTTTTGCCATTCCAAAGCTCTTGAAGAGTGGAAAATCTTGTACCATGTTACTCTATAATGGGGAGAAGGTGACAAATATTGCACTGTGTAGTCAGGCATGTCATGCCATTCACTGACCACCTGCAGCTGTGATGCCTGGAGTCCGTGTTGTAGGAGGGGATCTTGGGAGTGGCTAACATAGTGTAAATGACCTCATCCATTGACTCATTTCCACTGCTTCTGCAATCCCAAGCGTCATAATTCAATTAAGATTAAACTCTAACTTTGGTTGATTTTGCTGTTTACTGTTGCTTGCTGTGGATGGAAGTTGACCTTGCTGCTTATTGTGGAGAGAAAAGGCTATTTTGTGAATATCAGATTTGGCATGGTCTACCAAGTTTGTAAGTTTAAAGTTGGTTGAGCCATCAATAAAGGTTTTTGAGAACTTAGGTCTGTTTTTAATCACAGATTCAAACTGACTACATACCTTTCAGTGCATTTCAGTGCAGCACAATGATGTCCCCTTTTAGTTTTCTCGCTATCATAGGTTAGCCAAGAACCTGCTTCGTACAGTACCAGGTCTTGGGTTTTCCACCTTTCCACTGTAGAACAGGTGAGTTTTCTTGATGTTATCTTAGCAGAGTCAGACTTCACTGCAGCTTCAAAGTTACCCTGATTGGCATCCATCTTTTTGGCACTGACACCTTTCAAGCCTGCTTCTACATATCTTTCTGGTCTCATCTCATCATTTGGTCTTTTAATTGATTTTTGGGGCAGTCCATCAACCTTAGAAAAAAAAAATTGGTTATGTTCTCCTTGGTGGGCCTTTTCTTTACAGGTGAAGATTTGCTTCCAATCACACCTTGATAAGTGCAAGGGATTCTTGAGTTTGGATCTGTTACTTGAGGTGTAAGAGAGAAATAAGAATGTTTTTCCCCGGCAAAAACACAAATCTATGGTCGTGCTGTAGGGGAAACTTTGTCTTTATTGGCCTGATCACATGTGTATTCCGTATTTTCCCGCGTAACAAGTTTCCCATGAATGAAAGTTATTTTGGGAATTGAAGGTTGTCATGACTACTAAGCATGCCTAATTTGTACATTTAAGGCGATCACTATAAAAGTAGCAATAAATAAATTTCATGCCTGCACAAATTTGGTAAGAGACTTTTAAAAATATTGTGGGGGACATAAACTTTATTTTCGAGCCTTCTGTGTTTGAGAAGTGGATGAAACTGAATGGCTTACAAATCTCTACAGAAGTTTAACCTCATACGAAGTTGATAAAACCAGACAAAAGTTGTGCCACATGTTTATGGCTCACTGAGCTTAAGATTATTTTACCTTTTGTTTTTATGGTATTTTATTCAGATGGTTTAGCAAAGCAAAGCCATTTTGGACAACCTAACTGCACAAGGGTTCAATCCGTGCTAGATAAAAATACTGTTAACAGCTGTAGTTGTGGAATAAAATTATTTACTGTCAGTACACTTGGGCGAATAATCAGTAGGCAAATGATGTTTCGGGAAATAAACGTGGTGCGGGTCTGGGGACTGCACTGAAATTGGCTGTTAAGAGCTATAAAACAGAATTGCAATCATATGGACTAGAAAAGCACTGGTTATGTTTTCGGGTTTTTCTAGTTTTTGAAAGTGATTGCATCCAGAAAAACGTGAGAATTTGTCCTCTGTATGCGATTTGCAGAACATTTTAACCGCAGGTCTAATTACAACTGAAACAACACTTGCAGATAATTATAGACAATGAGTAATAACATGAGAGCTCAGATTTTTATATTTTTTCAGTTGGACATAATTCTGAGGAAATCAGACTTGACAATCTTTCCAATGCTGCTGCAAAATGTTTCAAATTAACACATAGGTTGACCAATGAAGTATGTTTATAGTTCAACTTGACATTTTTGCATGATAAAATTAATTCTAAGTACAGAATAAAATGAAAAAATAAACTTGTGTCATATTTGGCCAAAACTTCAAGAAAAGTTTTTTACTTCCTTTGCAGCAAAAATACCCAGTAAGGTATCCGACCAGGCTCAGCTCTCACCGGTCAAAACCCAAAATTTACCGGACATTTGTCCCATGACTGACTGTTATTTGCAGCCTCACATCGAGTTCCACACCCCTAGAGCTCAGACCACCCCCTGAAATTCCAGAGAAAATGGCTGCCACAGTGAACACACACACTGCTAAACTGATTTAAGATTTTAATGTCTACAATTTACTCTACTGAAGGGGAAATTTCACAAAGTTGCATGTTACATGATATACTTTTCCCCTATCAAATTTTATTTTCAACTTGAGCATCAGGCTCTCTCAAAAATAATTCTAAAGCTAGAGAACTGACTCAACTTCATGATGAACAGTGAGTTGTTAGCAGTGTTGCCTTCAGCTTAAAAAAGTATTTATCATTATGATAGCTCTTTTTTGTACTCTTATTCCATAAGAATCACATAAATGCTTTCCCTCAAATACAACTTCAAAAAACATCACAAATTTCTCCTCAACAAAAGGATCCTCAGCTTTCTAACCTGGGTCAATTTTGAATTTGCCACCATTGCCATATTACAACATGTCACAAGGCGCAGCTGTAAAATTATTTTTTGTGAGTCAACAGTAAGAAGAAACCAATTTTTATGCCTAAATGAAAAGTTTCACTTTTAACAATGCATATTTGTCCACTCGCAGCAAATGTTAACAATAATTTTTTTTTCGAACAACGACAATCAGGGTTGTTGTTTTCATCCATACCTGCTTGCAAAGTGGGACTTTTACCTATAGTTTTTACAATTAAAAATGCTATGATCACAAATTGTTGTAAAATGACTGTAGCACACTACTTAAAGGTTCTATTTCTTACAAATTTCCACTATGCCACTTGGCAAAACATGATTGTTCACCCCACATTTGGTGACACAAAGGAACGTCACACTGTTCACATGCATAAGATGTTTCGAATGTGCTGCCTTCATTACTTTTTCAGCCAACTTTTGTGCACATAGCACAAGCTTTCTTCCTGCCCTCCAGTTTCCCCAGAAAATGGTCACTTAAGTTTTCCTTCATTGTCACAGCGCATGTTTCAAAATTAGACGGACGTTTATATCCATTGTAGGGAGCAATAAGAAGCTTCACTAATTCTTGGCGAAAGGCAAGTTAGGATCACTTCTTCTGGCCGGCTAGTTTCTCTAGGATGTGTGCATTCGCCAGCAACAAGTTGACAAAAAACTAGAGCAAGTACTTTCACCATTTGCGAGAAGTTGTCCCAGGTGGATAATAGCTTAAGACACTCATCATTTATATCGACCCCCATTCGTTCCTCCATAATAAGATCCACAACATTTTTCATCGCATCAGGTGGGACAACTTGTCTCTGACGCCTGTGAACAACTTGCTGCATTGAATGAATTTCTGGCTCAGGGGTAGTGTTGGTCAATACTGGAGACATGACATGTCTGTCTCTTCACATTGTGGCAACTAAATTCCCAATCGGACGGGTTCGTACTTCGCCTAGAATTAGCTTCATTCACTTCAGGTCAGAAGGGTAGTCTTTCCTGTTAGTGCAAATGGTGCCACAAGCATAGATGTGTCTTGTTTGCTAGTTTCACATCAAATCAGCAGATGTGAAGAAATTGTCCAGGAAAAAGTACCGATTATTATCCAAGTAGGTCTCTCCAAGAGTCCAAGGAATATAATAACAGACCTTTTCTTCAAAATAGCTCACTGTCCATCAGATTCTTGCCCAAGTAGATCACTTCCCCTTTCTTGTCACTGTTGGTCTAAACAGTCTTCCATCTTGCCATCCACATTGCAAAGCAAGTTTTGTTCTTGCCATGTTTCATGAGCTTGACTCATTTTGTTGCTTTCTTTGATGGTAAAACCAGCAAAGACTTCTTGCTCTTCATCAGATAAAAATTGACTTTCATAAATTCTTCCAGAAACTACGTCTAAGCCTAAGACGTTTTGTGGAAAAATTTGTGAAAATCGCTCAGTGAACATGGGATAATGAGTTTGGTCTAAAATGAAAACTTAATTTTTGCATGTCGTGCTTCCCAGGGGAGTTTTGTTTCTAAGCTACAGCCAATGGAAACAAGCCATATCTGACAGGGTGCATTTGGGTGCATTGGAATTTCAGAGGGGTTTTGTTTCCAGGCGCATGAGGGTGCATCATATGTCAATGGGTTAGACCCTTTAAGCCCCACAGGAAACTAAGGAAACTTAAACCCCTATTCCCAGAGTTCAACTGGCACTGCAGGACCTAAATGTCTTGTTTTTATCATGTCTTCAATAATATTGTTTATCGCAAAAACTATAGAACAAAAGACAAAACACTTAGACAAAAAGTATTCAGCAAGAAATAATCTTTAATTTTTAGACCTTAATGACAGCAAACAGTTCATTGTCGAGTGAATTTGAGCGACCTGGAAATAGTTCAACATAGAAAACTTCAATTATTTACACTATAGTTGGCAATTGCTTTGCAATGAAGTAGCCAAAACTTTAAAACACAAGCAAAATCTACCAAAAAAAATTCAATGAATAACATGATAAAAAAATATACAGAAAGTCTGGCAATGTCTCAAGTCCTAATCATTGAAGAAATTTATGAAAAATCTCCTGGTGTACTAGTTTGAATTTCATGTGCTCCTGACACATCAGAATAGGTCACCAATGTGGTTTGGAAAGCACACCAAACAAATGCACTTGCTGCAGCACTGGCAGCCCATTCTGCAAAATGTTGTCTTCCTGTGTTTAAGACAATGTTTGCATTGCCCTTTGCTTAAAGCAATTGGCCAGTGCCCATCCTCAGACTGTCCAGGTCTAGTTGTTCTCCTTCGATTGCTGAATTCACCAATTAGATTTTGGGTGAGTTCAATATGAAATGCCAAATGTGTTCTGGAAGGATGGTTGATCACTTTTTTCTCCAAAATAAAAGAGTTCACAATTCCACATCCAAACAGAACCAGAACAGGTAGTGCCACCACTTTCTATATTTGTTACTGATGGCATAATGACCACATAGCTGATCATGCAGATCAACTTCTCTCGTACTATTGTGGTAGCTTTTCACTATAGGGATGCTATGCACTTGAATTATTGTTCCATCCCATTCTTTACAGTTAACTGTCCCATTTCCAAGTAAATTGCTTTGGGTGCTCTTAAAATAGACCGTGTTTTATCTTTCCAAGCTATAGCAACCACGTTTTTTCGGTGAAATAGCGCCTCTCTTCGCCTCAAGTGCTTGACATTGGGATTGTTTGCATCTAGTTCCTTTGGGAAATCTTTCCTGTTCACTCTCTTGGTTTCCCAAGAATACATGCTGTCCTCCAAGTCCAAGAGATCTTCCACAAACTTAACAGTAGAGAAAAAGTTGTCAAAAATGACATGGTGATTCTTTCCTACCAAGTTCCAAGTTTGAACATCCAACACAATAACCTAAGTTCTGTTCTGCGGTGCCATCATGTCTTTTTTCAGTATACACATGAAAGTTACAAACAAAGCCGCTAGATGCTTTGGCTAAAACCCACACTTTGAGTCCTCGTTTTAGCAGCATGTACTGTTCCATACCTAAATGTCCTTTGAATTTTACCATGGCCTCATCCACTGACAAATCCTTTTCTGGTTTCAGTTATATCTCACAATTCTGAATGACATGATCAAGAACTGGTTGTACTTTAAAAAGCTTGTCATGTGCAGAATTCTTATGAGGCACTTGATTTGCACTGTTATCTAGGTGCAAGTATTTGGGGAGTTTGTCGAAGCGATTACTTGACATTACATTTTATACGCTGGAGCACCAAGTAGTGGATCTTTGCTTTGCAGGCAACTGTTTGATACCAAGGAGTATGTGAAGACGGATAAAGGCTTTCATTTCATAGAGTATTGTCTCGAACCATTCCTGGTCTGGCTTTATAGTAATACACACTTGTGTCTAGCAGTTTGTTTTGGTGACAATAAGCTCTATAAGGTATTCTGAAACATTAAATAAGTAAAAAATTTTTTTGCAGTTCCATTCTCTGCAACACCAGAAGTTGGGCCAGTGGCCACAGAGAATGGCAAAACCTCAATGGGGTCTTCATTGACATTCCATGTTTCTTCAATCTCTTCTCCTTCGGAGTCTGTGAAGTCTGGAAGGTCTTCAGTTGCTACAGAAGAGCCGGAAATATCTGACTCTGAGTCGCTTTCATGTCTATCTACAATTCCTCCTTGTCTTAACTCAGCAATGGATTGTTGATCTTCCTCGGTAAACCCTAAAAACATGCCCTCTTCGCTCTCATTATCTCTCAAAGCTGCCATCTCACCAGACCTGTGATTTTCAGCATGATGCTCAGAGAAACATAGTGACAATTTTAGCATTAAATCAAATCTTACACTCTTTCCCATTGGTTGAAATACGATAGAACTGCCTAGCAACAATATACCGGTAACTGGTCTTTTTATCGGTCAAAATAAATACAGGTTTCAAAGTGCCATATGGCACTCTCAGGAATAAGATGCAGTTATGCAAGAGTGCCATATGGCTCTATCGCAGCTTAAAGGGTTAAACTTAAACAGTGTTAATTTTTAAATTAAGTTGCATACCATCACATTAATCGTAAATTTGACATTTTGATCATGATTGGCTGCTGAATATACAGTAGTTGAAAATTTCGATCTAAAATTACAAACAGGATGTGAACATTATTTTTGAGTAGTGTCAACTTTAATCTTCAGGCAGCCTTGGCAAATCTTGCTCTGGAGCTGGTGCTGGCACTGGAGCTGTTGCAGCAGCTGCTGCTTCTTTCTTAACAAGGACTTTTTTTACACTTGGGCATTTCTGGTTGCAGCACTGCCTAATTAGCGGCAACTTCCTAGTAAAGGTATCTGAACTAAATTTCACTGATATGGCCCCTGAAAGATAAAACAATGAGTTTACATTTAGAAAAACAAAATTAATGTAATTATAACATTGCAATTTTATTATTTTATGTCACAAAAAGTTAAGACCAGCTACTTTTTTGGAGTAACTTAAACAGAATAACCTCCTCTTTACATCCTTTTTACAGCACCATCACATTTCCAACACAAGTCAAAACAGTGCATTCCATTTACAGGGTTCGACATTAACTTTTGAGGTAACTTGCCCCATTGGGCAACTGCCATTTAATTTTTAGTTGCCCCCCAAAAACTGTACTTGCCCTGTTCTAAAAGGTAGTTGCCCACTGACATTAAAATAAAAATTGCTTACAGTAGTGAGTATGGTGTGTTTTATTGTCTCTGAAAATTTGGGCGTCGTTGTCGCTCTCCTTTGTCCCACCAGTGTTGCAAGGCGCGAGCAGCATTGTATGATTCCAAATCTGGGCCATCAATAGAGATTCTCATTAAGTTATCAAGGGTTTCTGTTTCCAGGCGTGATCTCCAATCTGATTTGATACGTTTCAAGGTGCTAAAACCACGCTCACAACATGCCGTGGCCAATGGTAACACAAGCATTATCTCCACTAGCATGAGGATGTTAGGGAATCTTTCTGAATATTCTGCAAAGATTCTCTGCCACATGGGAAGCATCCTCAATTGGCTATGATTTCTCTTAATACAAACTTTGAGTTCTTGCCATTCTTGATCCACCAATTCCAAATCAAAATCATTTCTTTCAAGAAGTAGCTTGAAATGATCAACAAGAGTGTTCAGTTCTTGTTCCCCATACAGTGTCAGTTCATCATCACGATCAGGCCACAGGCTAGTGTTGAACATGTCAAAAGCAGCAATAACATCATTGGTATTCACATTAGCAAACCTGGTGTTTACATAGGCAACCATGGACCCAATTACTCTTTCTTTAAGCCTAGTGAAGGCAGCAATATCTCCATCTTGTCTGTTGAGTTCAACACCTTTGAAATGGTTACCATGATCTCCCACAGCTTCCAGAAACTGTGAAAGCTTTGCACCAGGTCTTACCACCAAGGCCTGCATAGACAAGCGAGTGCGTTCAATGGAATCTTTCACCTCCGCTAAAGTGACTGCGTCTTTCTGCATTACCAGGCTTAAATGACTGACAACATCAAGTGCATCAAGCATAAAGTGCATGAAAAGTACCTGTTTGAAGTCAGACATCTGTGTGGTGATTTTTCGGGCTCGTACTTGCATCACAGCACTGGCACCATTCCCTTGAGCAGCTGTGTTCTGAAAATGTGTGTAAATGATTGCAAAGTTGTGAAGGAATACCTTCAGTCCCCGGTGAAGGTGTGGGGTCCATCTTGTACCAAGTAAACTTACAGGCTTCAGTACACTAAGTTCCAGAACTTGGGCTAGCTCATTTAGTTCTCGTAAAGCCTTTGGAGAATAGTGATAATGTTTATAAATCCCTTGAAGAAGATCCTTCAGTTCTGTTAAAATGCTTTCATCCTTAAATGCATCAAGTATTGCAAGTTCCAATTTGTGCGCCACACAGTGCATTTCAATGAGGTGTGGGACATCATCTTTGATTTTCTTGAGTACTCCATTCTGTCTACCCATCATTACAGAAGCACCATCAGCACCAAATCCAACTAGTCCATCTTTCCAATTAATTACATTGGCATAATTAAATCCATTGTCAATTGCTTGCAAAATCCCATCAGCATTTGCATGTTTAACTGACTGCACAGTTAAAAATCTATTCACAGGTAACCCATTGTTAAGATACCTGACAAACAAAAGTTCTTGTTCTATAATACCAGAGTCTGTGGAACCATCTGCCATTGCTGAAAAGAAGCGAGGGCTTGCATTGTTTAGTTTTTCACTTAAGTCAGCTTTTAAAATTTCTGCAGATGATTCAATGAAGTTTTTACATGCATGATCATTGAAATAGGTGTTACCAAGCTCTACATCATTCTTTATTTGAAGCTCACACAAGCTCTTAAAACTGCTGAAGGGCATCTCTTCTTTTGCCACAAAGTATGCTGTGTTAAACAATTTCATCAACTTTCCTTGAACAGCACTTTCCATATTTCTCAAACCTTGTTCAATTGGGTTTTGTGGGTTACGTTTTGAGCGGTAAACATCAGCGCATCGCAAGTGTTGCTTGCTTTTGTTATGGGCACGAATGACACCAATTCGGAAATTATCTGAACCCTTGTAGAATGAGCTATTCTTGTCTGCATGTTCATTTACTTCCAAACAGTATTTACAGTACATTTTACCTCCAGCAAACTGGATCCAAGGAAAATCCTTTTCCCATTTTGGAAGGAACTTTCGTACTCTCGAAGTGCTGTCGTACTTTTTAGAAGCTGTTAAGTTGCTACAAACTTTTTTGGCAGGCGGCTGGAGATTATCGGATGGTTCTTTGTCTCGTTGTGGTTCTTTGTCCGACTTAGAGCTAAAAAATCGAGTAATTTTACCCGCCATTTTGAACACATGTGCATTCAAGATCTTTCTGTGCATCCTCTCATGAAGTGTACCGCTGACATGAGTGACGCATTTGCGATCTCACTCCCTGACGAGCGTTGAAAATCAAGGTGCTTTTACTGTTTAGCTACATACAAAAAAGACAACTTTTCTTGGTTTTCTGTTTTCTTTATTATTTCTAAGTGATTTAAATTATTATTTTTATTATTACTTCCAAGTTCCAGCAGTTGCCCTGCATGGAGGAAGCCAGTTGCCCACTGGGGCAACTGGCCTGAAGATTTCAGTTGCCCAAGCCAAATTTTACATGCCCCCGGGCAATAGGACACCCATTAGTTTCGAACCCTGCATTTAGTAGACATGCAAAAGGGGGTCCTAGATAAAAAGGGAATGCTTTACTTTTGTAAGCCATGCAGATTATAGAGGGTTGTGACATTTTGGTGGCTCGGTGTAACTATACATGGTTATGTATAGTCTTTTCCTATAAAATATGTACGTGAAGGGGACAGGTAAAATTAGGATGGCCACTAAGGAATTAAATTTACCCTCAAAGCCCTCTGAAGGCTGTACATAGTGATATTACATATTGTTGAACAAACTTTTACACAAATGCAGAACTTTAAATTTGACTGCTCAGTTCTATAGCCACACAGTTAGCAGAAAGAAAATTATTGTATAAAAATGTTGTAGGGATTTTTTTACTATACCAAAAATGGTCAGAATTTTTGATCCAAAAATTAAAGCAGGGATTTTTTTGTCAGGGGAAATTTATAATGAACAACTCTTCTGTTCCCAAAACAAAACCCCATGTGAAAAATGAGAGGTGTGGGTTCCCATGGGTTTGCAACTAATTGTATGCACTATGCAACTTTGATAAAAGTGGTAACAAAACCCTTTAGGTACCATGTTAACTGAGGTGGCAACAG
This sequence comes from Pocillopora damicornis, assembly GCF_964200805.1. NCBI lineage: Eukaryota > Metazoa > Cnidaria > Anthozoa > Scleractinia > Pocilloporidae > Pocillopora > Pocillopora damicornis. Next base: position 15,326,521 of record NC_142676.1, read on the forward strand.
CCTCAGGCCAAATAGTTGGAATTAATTTTTTAAGGTTTACAAATAAAACAACCACTAACTGGAGTCATTTAGCATGGACCAATGACAGCATAAATAGAAATGTGTCCTCTAGTGACCACAGACACGTTGGAAACTTAGTTTTACAACCATTCTATAGTACTTGTATAAGTTTAAGTTATCATAACATTAACTTACTTTTAAGAAAATTCATTTTTTCATGGTCAAGCTCCACCTTTCCCTCCGTTTTTACTCCTTCCATTTGCCCTATGATGCCATTCGTCATCTCCATCCTTCCAATCAACTTTAAAAATATTTTCAATAATACTGCTTTACATCTCCTCCTGAAGATATTGATAGAAGATTGAATCCCTCATGCATCTTCCATTGTAAAAGGGATTTAAAAAAAGTGATTAGCAGTCTATGACTGTTAAAGAGTTTTGTAGACTAAGTCCTTAGCTCAAGGCTGCATTCATGTATGAACACTAGGAGAAACTAGGGGGAAGGGGAGGAGTTTGAAAACATTTCTTTTCCTAGAATGCTGGAATTGGGAAGAAATGATTCAAAATAATTTTCCTCCACTGGAAGAACAATTTAACTCCAATCATTTCTTTAAATTTTGGTTTTCCTTTTAATGACTATGATACTTATCTTACCAAAGTTGCTACGTTTGAAGGCCTTTCTGCTGGCTTCCTCTAGTAATAATTTCTACTTCTGCCTCTTTGATGCTCTGTGTTATCTTAAGTTGAAATCATTAAGTAATTATGTACTGTGACCAAGTATTAGAACCAAACAATTACAATGTACAAGACACATGTAACTGCCAAAAAAATGCAGCAATAACATTACTTCAGGTTGCATTGTATTTGGCATTTAGTCATCTCTCAAACGAAGGGCAGCAGTCACGATATTGTGTAATTTTTGGTTTTTTGCAATGGAAATACAATACAACAATAACAACAATCTTTATTTAACATGGTCAAATGTTCTTAGCTAATTGGCTACTTTACAGACATGCCATAAAAAGGAAATAAATAAACCAGAAATAATAATAGAAAGAGAAGATTTCTCATAAAAACCTCTATAAAAATTTATTTATACAATTAAAAAACTATTAAACTAAGTGTAAATCAGGATTAAAATGTAAAATTTGAGAAGTCAAACATAGACATCAATTTCTTAAATGTTCTGTATTTATCAGCGGCACAAAACTGATCCAGAAGAGCGTTCCGAATCTTAACTGCAGCATAACGCCACAATTTAACACCATAGGTGGTTGTATTTACTTTGGGTAGCTCAAGGATGTGTTTTCCTCTAAGATTATAATTAGTTGATCGTTCATGCAATAGCTCTCCTATTCCTGTTGGGACTTTATACCCATGGATAGCTTTGTAGACACAGGTGGCCATTTTAACAATTCTTTGATTAAATGGAGACAGCAGGTTTAGTTGTTTTAGCAACGTTTCGTATGTGATTGACTTGTCACAGGTCACAAAGCAAAGCACTCGTTCATTGACTTTTTCAAGTTTGTCCGAACCTCTTTTACCACAGTGATGCCACGACTCTGAGCAGTAATTGAAATGCGGGGCAATGAAAGCATGATGTATATCTATCCTCAGTTCAAAAGGCAATATTTTCTTCAGACGATTGAGATCAACCTGTTGACTTACTTTACGACAGATTTACGAATCTGTCCCTTAAACCTAAGCTTGTTGTGGATAGTGATGCCAAGGAGTTCCATTTCATCTTGAATAGGGATAACAGTACCTTCACAGGTCAACACAGGATTTTTCTCGACCCTTCCATAAGTAATGGCTTGATATTTTGAATGATTTCTTTTCATTTAATGGAATTCATACCACTCATCAACCTTTTTCCTTTGGTCAATATTTTCTGCAGACTTGAACAATTGGAAATAAACCTACAACAGTAATTACTTCCATGAAGGAAACAAAAGAGCTAATCATTTAGTATGCTATTTGATCTTGCCATTTAAAGTGTGTCAAAGCAAAACAAAATAGCAAACATAAAGAAAGTTGTTCATTTGCCATAATTTGATCAATACAAAGAAATCTCATTTTGCTAAAAACATTCCAGAATTACAGTCCAACAGTATGTTTACATTTTGAACAACTTAAAAGTACATGTACATTAACTTAAGATTAATGTCACCTCTTTTTATGGCAGTGGTACAAAACTGGGTTGCACATGTTGGTGCCTATGTTCCAACCAATTTATAACGTGATTAAGCTTTTTAATAATAAGTGCCCACTGATTAGAAACCCTGTAAAGAACAAACAACCAAAATTCAATTTGATATTCATTGAGCAAAACTTTAACAGTTAATAGGTGCAATAAGATGTTGGCTGACACCAATGTACACAGGGTTCAAGACTGGACTTGTTATAAATTAATTTTGTTGTCAATGTTCTGTGACACTCAATGTTTCCAGTCTTTGTACAAGAACATAAAATCGTTTGTGATATTAACATGTCTGATTTCCTTATAACTTTAAAATTGCTCTACTGTTGACTTGATTGAACCACAAATGTAAAATATCCACTTGAGAACCAGGCAAGCCATGTGAAACAGTAAGCTTCTTATAGGGATGCATGTGCATATTTGTTACTTTCCCCCCCTCTTCTCCTGCACTTGCTGACTTGTTCTTTTTATGTATGTATTTTCTGTGCAACTAGGAAAAGCATATACTTAGATATTTATTTTCTTTGTTTTTAACTTGTCGCGTACCCAAGTGTTGGGATTACGTTGAGTGTCAACCACATATACACATCCGTCTCATTCCAGTTTTTATTGAGTACGACGTGTTACAATGCAGTGAAAACTAAAAGGAAATTTATGATTGTGTAATCAGAAATGATGCTATGGAAATTACAAATGAATGTAACGATAAAAAAAAGGCGATTAAATGTACAAAGGAAACTCACGTTTGATCCTGCGTAAAAAGGGTAAAAGAAACTCCGTGGGAAAGTGACTCCAGTTACTCCGAAAACTCCAATAACTCCGATAGAAAACTCTAGATGGATGTACTCCGACAACTTACTCCGACACTCCGATATGTGATACTACAGAGATTATGTAAGCAACAGGCTTTAAACATGATAGGCGGCTAATAACACGATCAAATACACTCTGATAAATGATTAAAAGAATGAACAATGAAACGATAATAGAATTTAAACGATAGTAAATAATCACACAAAACAAAACAGTTCAGTTCATTTCAGTTCAGTTCGCTTGCTGAACGTTCGTCACATAACTTGTTGTTTAATCGCATTTACAGTATGTGCTGTTGTGTCTGTAGAAGTTTTGTCTTTGTTCCTGAGTAGTTTCAGACTGAGTTTTAGAAATTGGGTTGTAGATCCTTGATAAGGTGGAAATCATTAATGGTTGCTTTGTTCAGCCATACCAAGATAGTGGTTTCTGCTGATGATAAAGTGAGTTCTGAAACACAGAAGATATACTAATTTAAACTATGATTACACTATGATATATAGTCATGACAGCCACTTCTTACAGGGTTGTTACTTCCTACTACATAAAGCAAAATGGCTTTTTGGCCAGATACTAAAGTTCCATTGTTTACAAATGTGTATAATTCTCCAGTTAAGATAATTCATCAGTATTGCACTGCACATCGTCTACTAAGCAAAAAAAAACACAATCTGGCGATATTGGATAAATAATCATGAATTTGGAATGCTCTCTTGTACGAGGAACTCCTGTTGACAGTGGAAATGAAACGTGGTAAGTTGCAAGATTTAAATTTAATTTAATGAGTCGTTACACCAAAATAAAAAAGAATTAAACATGAGAAGCAACAACCAATTGAAACCACCTTGAACCCCCTGCTAACTCAAACCATTTTGTTTCCCTTGGGAGTTTGAGTTAGTGGAGGCTCTGTATTTTGACTATTTTGAAAACATGTGGGTGCTTTCCAGGTGCAAGGCATGGTTTGCTTCATGTTGTGTTGGGTTTGGTATTAAGTTGGCTTGAGTCTTTGGTGAAATAACTTTTGACTGTTGGGTATTTTAAACCTTTTTCTGGAATGGCACATTAGCATTTCAAAAAAATTTTTTGTTCCTTTAGGTCAGGAGCGGTATGTTTTTTTGATGGTAGTGGGTGGCTGATGTGTGCTTTGAGATTAAATTGGTTTCTGAAATTTTGAATGTGGAAGTTCTTTCTGATTGGTTGGATAATGCCCATGTTTTTTTCTCTTGTCTTTTGGAACTTTTTTTTGAGGTTGGCCTGGTAGATTCTAGATTTGATGTGTATGGCTTCTAAAGTAATGGAATTTGACAAAAGAGACTTTTCAAGAACACCAAGGGTTAAATGACCTAATTCTATGATTGTTTTACAGATATGGAACCTTTTATTTGATTATACATGCAGGCCATGGAATATATTTAAAAAAAAGGTCCCCACTGTATATGTGCAAAATGGAATAAATGTATTATTAGATAATAACATGCTTAGCGCTTTGCTGCAATTTAAGTCCACTTGGAACAAATTCTTATTAGATGTAAGTGGGTGCATTGGTGCACCAAAGTAGTTTTCAAAGAAGTTGTTTGATAGTCAATTTAGCATTAAACTATGAGTTGAGTTTTCTAAGAAAATTATGCACAGGAGAGTATCTTGACTCAATCAGAATCTAAACTAAAACAAATTTAGACTACTGAAGAACTTAATATAGAGGGAGGTAAGATAGATAGAAGGTTGTAATTTACGACATTCCAATCATATTTGGGGTGTTACAATTTTAGGCCCATAAAATGAAATGGAGACTAAACAAACACAAATGATTTAAAAATTGAAAACAAAGGAAAATATAAATCCTGCTTTTTTGTATATGAGCCAATATACTGGCTGTGTAGGGCTGACCGCATGTTGCTCAAAAGAAAAATGATGCCGAGTTAAATACAATAGGTTGACTATAAAGGTGAAATGTTGTGCGTGCGATCAAAATTCCATTCTGTATCATTAACGTAGAAAAGACCAGTTTACTCTCTGAAGAAACCTTGCATCCGCACCTTGGGCCCTTCTTAAACAGTCTACAATGATTGATAATAATTTTCTTTTAACATTTGCTTTTTAGAATTCAAGTGGTCCCAAATATCTCGTCTGCTTAAAGAGTTTTGCTCACCATATAAGAATTTCCAACTGAACAGGACAGATCTTTCATCAAAATATCAACCTATCATTAAAAAAGCTGTTTTGTCCTACATGAAGCAATTATGCAATCTCACAGCTCTTGCAGGGTGTCTAGTTGCAACACACTGACACAAAAAGTCAATAAGAATGGGATGAAAAGTCCCAAAGAAGATTAAAATAGATCAAAACTGTTTTGTAAATGACCTGTTTACTTACTACTGCCTACTTCTTCCCAGTGTTGTGAATCTTTTCCAATTTGAAACAACCTGTAATGCACTGGTGCTTCCAACACTTTATTTCTATCAAACCAGGAGCCACTATCAGTGGTAACTTAATCTTGCCCTGTTTATGAGGGATATAGGGATATCTTGCACTACTTATGATACAATTATTAGTATTCACAGTGTGTAAAACTATTCTGCTGTTTATCAATAAAACTCTCCATTTTATGGTAAAAAAGTAAAAAATGTCTTTTTGTTACTAAATTAATATTAAAGAAAGATAATTCAATGTCAGGCTACTTGTACATTTGGTCATTGAGTTAAAGCTAATGCTCTGAAGAAAAATTCAAGTCATGCTCGTAACTGTGCAGTCTCTGACTGATTGAAAACAATATCATTTAAAACACATCTTGAAAACTAATTTGGCTTGCTTTGCACCAAGTTTTATGATGGTCATCAACTTTAAGTCAAGGTTTTCTCTTGTGCCACATGTAGAAAGCCCACTTCATCGTCAAGAGTGAATACAGCACATGTTCCAAAGATTTTGCTAGTGGTGACTTTAGTTTCTGTCGTGTCGTTATGCTCTATTGCAGTCACTACTTCTTATTCTTAATACTGAGTTGGTTTAGGCTGTTTTTTTTGACAGCTGTGTTTGCCCCTCCAGATGCTTAATGGAACTGAAGAAAATCTTGCAAGTCTAGCTTATAAAAGTAAGCCATAGGAAGAGACTGAAAGCATCGGTATCAAATCTTAATCAAACACACAATGAAATACTCAAGACTGTGGTGCAATTTAATGACATTTGCTTCACAAGTGCTCGCACACAATTTACATTGATGTCGATATTTCAACTAGAGATTATCTTGATTTGAACTAATTGCATTTTTACCTTGAGCATACAAATTAAAATAGACAACTAAGTGAAAAATAGATAAGTCAATGAATCGATTAATTATATATGATTAAGTTAATTGTATGTTGTAAAGGTAACCAGTTCAAAAGTGCCTTTTGACTTCTGGCACTCACTTTGGTCTTCCTGTAATGTGCTGATTGTGGCTTTTCTTTAGCCTGCTTGCAAATGTTGGAACTTGCCAATCCAGACTTTCCTTTTGCATCTCTTATTGCAGTTGTCATGGATATGTTTTTTGTACATGATCCCCTAATTGCCAATATGACCATTATAGTGATAGTTGCTAGATGTCCTTTGAGAGATTTTTTCTATCCAAGACACACCCAGGAGTGGATGTTAACAATGTGATATACAGTAGATATCAACTACCAACATTTCCCAGTGTTCTTTACATGTTTTAACACAAAATCATAGGTTGTTTGAAGTGGATGCAATCCAGGGAGGAATCTCAGCACACTCTTTCCTCTTTGCTCTTACAATTAGTTGCTTAGGTTTGCTTTTAGACAGATGTGAAACATCGAATTGGTGACTGTCTCAGGAGAAATTGCAATTCCTGTCAGCTCTTATTCCTGCCTGATGGCCAGTTGCAACAACCTTAATTTGTCTCTTTCCGTTTTTGTTTTCCATTTTTCTGTCATTGTTGTTGGCACTGCAGGTCCCATTGTTTGTGGCTGTTTACGATTCTTGTGTACTTATTGTCAGTAGTGACAACTTGGATGGTGCAATGCCTCCAAGTAAGCATACTGTATATTGTACTCTGACTGGTTCTGTGTGGTGATACGTTATGTCTCTGAAAATGATCTTGTCTTTTTTGTAAGCAAAGTCTTGTACCTCTACAGGTTTCCTGGTTTTATGGCTTTGCGACAAGAGGGGATATTTCTGTGAGGATTAGAGCAGGATTTCACACATTTCCATCTTTGATGTTTGTAGAGTCAGCCTTACAAAGTTCATTGTTTTACTATAGTTTCTTTTAACCCAGTGAGCTCCACACCTTAGAGCTCAGACCACCCCCTGAAATTCCAGAGAAAATGGCTGCCACAGTGAACACACAGACCACTGCCAAAATAATTTAAGATTTTAGTGTCTTCGTTTCACTCTACTGAAGGGAAACTGCACAAATTTGCATTTTAAATAATATACTTCCCCCTGTCAAATTTTATTTTCAACTTGAGCATCAGGCTCTCTCTAAAAAAATTCTAAAGCTAGAGAACGGATTCAACTTCATGATGTACAGCGAGTCATTGGCAAGATTGCCTTCAGCTTTGAAAGTATTTATCAGTATAATGACTCTCTTTTGCACTCTTATTCCATCAGAATCATGTAAAAAGCTTTCTCTCAAATACAACACCAAAAGACAGATCGCAAATTTCTCCTCAACAAAAGGAATCCTAAACTTTCTAACGCGGTTCAATTTTGAATTTGCCTGCCATGGCAACATTGCGACACATCACAAGGCGCAGCTATAAAATTACTTTTTGCAAGTCATGAGCAAGAACAAACCAATTTTTACGCCTAAATGAAAAGTTTCACTTTGAACAATGCATATATGTTCTTCGCTTAGGCAAACTTTTGCTCCAAGCGAGTTACAAGGGGGCAAACTTTGCAGAGGAGATTGTTTTGGTCTTCTGCGGTTGGGTCAGCAAGATGTAAATATTTCCCCAGAGTCATGAAGCAGTGCTCTGGGATCGTTTTTTTTAAGCAATCAACTCCAACAAACTCGTCAGAATCCCAGTACATTGCCAGCTGAGGAAGTTCATGGATTCCAATGAGAATGTTTAGCACAAGATGCGCTGAAATTTCCGCTTGGGTAGCTGTGAACGATCGATCCCCTTTCGAACAAGCATACGCAACGGTGTATTGGACGATTTCGTCAATGTAAGCATCATCAATAACTACATTGAAGAAATCTTTGGCAGTTGCATTTTCTCCAAGATCTCTGGTCGGGCCATGACGAATGGAGAATTCCTCAACATTAATTTGTCGCAATTAGCTAGACCATTGAAGAGCATTTGGTGGGCTTTCTTCTGCGGCAGATTCTTCATTACTACTTTCGTCGCTTTCTTCTTCCTGCTCACTAGCATATAGCTCACCAACAGAATCGCTTCCCCTTTCTTGCAACCATAGGTCGAAAAAGTCTTCCATCTCGTCATCCACATTGCAAAGCAAGTTTTGTTCATGCTGCGCTTGAGGAGCTTGTCGCTTTTTTCAATTTCTTTGATGATAAAACCAGTGAAGACTTCTTGCTCTTCATCAGATGAAAATTAACTTTCATCAATTCTTCCAGAAGCCATGTCTAAGGTCACGACATATTTTTGAAAAATTTTTCAAAAATCGCACGGTGAATGTGGAATAGTGAGTTTGGTCTCAAACAAAAGCTTATTTTTTGCATGTCACGTTTCACTGCTTTTCAATACCCAGGGGAGTATACCCCTTAGTTTCAGTTCAAGAAACACAAAATGTAATGTTCCGAAATGTTTCTATGCCTCAAGGTTCTTATGTACTAAACAAACTGTGCATACAGGTAAGAAAACCTAACAATAAAAGGAACGTCAACAAAACAAAGAGGCAAAGTTAGAAAAAGTGTCTTGTTCCTCAGCACTTGTAATCTTGTAGCCACAGTAGTGGGTGACGCTCACATGTTGGACGACTAGGTGGCTCTGGAACTACTGGTGTTGGCAGAACCAATGGTTGCGGCAACGCAACTGAGCTCGTCTCAGTCTGCTTGATTAGCTCAGTCGGCTTGCTTGCTTCAGAAGGCTCCAACGTTTCAGGAGTGGCCCTTAACCATCGGTGGTTTCGACAATACTGTTTCCCATTCACCTCTACCTGATAGGAACGGTTGCCTACATCTCCAATGACCTGTCCAAGGGACCATTCTTTCTCACCTGGCAGGCGCATTCTTATGGCATCACCGTTGTCTAATTTCGGCAATTCGTGTGTGTGTCGGTCATAATAATGCTTCTGCTTCTGCTTCCTCATCTCAATCATCTTTGGTACATTAGTAATCACACGAGGCTCTAACAATGTCTTAGCTACTGGGAGATGAGTCCGTGTTCGCCTGCCGTAGAGTAGCTGAGAAGGTGAAGCATGCATTCCCTCAGTAGGTGTGTTGCGCCATTCAAGTAACGCCAACAAAGGATCTCACTTATCTGCACGGGCTTTCATCAACAACGACTTGCAGGACTTCACGGCATTTTCAACACGACCATTACTCTGGGGATGGCGAGGGCTTGAAGTAATGTGATGAAAGTCCAGTTCTTTACTGAACGACTCAAAATCTCCACTGTTGAAAGGCGGTCCATTGTCACTAATAACTGTCACAGGGATACCATGTCTGGCAAACCAAGTCTTTAAGACTGTAATGACACGATTGCTTGTGGTGTTACTCAAATCTTGTACCTCAAAATAACCAGAGTAGTAATCAACGGCTATCAGGAAGGCCTGCCTCTAAAGTATAAACAAATCAACCCCAACTTTCTCCCATGGTAGATTGGGCACAATATGGGGCTGTAGTGGCTCTCTACATTGTTCAGGTTGATACCTGTTACAAATACCGCATTTTGATAGGTAATCCTTGGGCTGTGCCGTGATTCCTGGCCAGTAAACAATATCACGAGCTCGACGCAGTGTTCCTTCGACCCCAATATGCGACTCGTGCAGGCTGTTCACAATGTCAGAACGCTCACCAGCAGGTATGACTAAACGATGACCCTTGTATACCAAACCATCCTCTATAGCCAGCTCATCCCGGCTGTTCCAATACAGCTCAATCACTTGTTTCTGATGCTTGTCATTTTCACGTGCCTGTGCCAAGGTTTCCGGCCAACCTTTACGAATAACATTGGATAGGATCTGCAACTCTTCATCCTTAGCAGTCTCCTCGCGCAGCCTCTCCAAACGAGTAGGAGACACCGTCAGTTCTTCATCACATTTGACTTGCTCTAACCCAAAGGCAAATAGTCGTTCCTTAATGGAACGGACATCACTGTTTGGGACAGTCAACTGTTTGCCCTCGAGATATGCTCCACTTAGGGTGTCAGCCAAGAACATGGTGGTGCCTTTCTTGTATTCCACTTGGATGTCATAATTCTGCAAACGGAGTTGCATTTGTTGGAGGCGCTTTGGGGAGCTGTGGATGGGTTTCTTGAATATGGTTTCCAGCGGTTTGTGGTCTGACTGAACAACTACATCACTTCTTCCAAAGATGTACTGATCAAACTTCTCACATGCAAAGATTATTGCAAGAAGCTCCTTCTCAATTTGAGCATAATTTTGTTCAGTAAGGGTCATCACACGGGAGCTGTAAGCCACTGGACACCCTTCTTGCAACAAGGCAGCTCCAAGTCCAGTCTGGGAAGCATCACACTGGATGACTACTGGTTTGCTCACATCATAGTAGGCAAGTACAGGGGCGGTTACAATCATTTCTTTAACATGGGCCAAAGCATCAGCATGGGCAGGTAACCAACACCATTCAGCATCCCTTTCAGTGAGTTTTCTCAGGACTTCTGTTTCATCTGACAAGCATGGCAGAAACTTTGCCAAATAATTCACCATGCCAAGAAATCAACACATAGAGTGAACATCAGTAGGGTCAGGCATTTGTACTATTGCCTCCACCTTGCACGGGTCAGGTTTGAGACCTTCTGGTGTCAAAACATAACCAATAAAGGGAACTTCTTGCTGTCTCAGCCAGGCTTTCTTCTCGTTCAGCTTCAGGTTTCTTTCACGACAGCGATTTAAGAAAGCATGTACATTTTGGTCATGGTCTGACTGCCACTCGGCAGGTATGTTGCCGTATCCAACAATCACAAAATCATCTGCAATGACCTCTACTCCCTTAAGCCCCTCTATGTGCTCTCGCATTCTTCGTTGCCAAACTTCTGGTGCACTGTTAATGCCAAACGGTATTCGCTTCCAGCGGTAACGCCCAAAAGGGGTGTTAAATGTGGTGAGCATACTGGATTCTTCGTCAAGTTCCACCTGCCAGAAGCCATTGCTAGCATCAAACACGCTGAACAACTTTGCTCCGTTTAGCCTAGTTGCAATTTCTTCAATTGTTGGCATTGGGAAATGTTCTCATTTTATGGCGACATTCAGATCCCTAGGATCAAGACAAATGCATATCTTCGTCTCCTCACTTGCTTCAGAAGGTGGCTTACTCACCACCAGCATGCTGGAAACCCAATCTGTGGACTGATTGACCTTTGCTATGACGTCATCCGCTGTCATTTCCTCCAACTTTCTCTGCACGTGCTCGGTCATGGCAACAGGTAACCGCCTTGGTGGGTGGACTACAGGCTTCACAGACTTGTCAGTTACAATACTATACTTCCCATCTAGCTTTCCAAGACCCTCAAATAGGTCAGCATACTCTTCTAGTAAGGGGTCTTTACCTGTCTTCAGCACATTTATGCGTGGATCTCAGTTGCAATCAAGGATCTTTATCAGGTTCATTTCTAACATACCCTTCTTGGACAATATTGGCTCATAGCCACGACCATTGACTACACTAACTTGTATCTTGTGTGTGTGTCCATTGCGGGTTGCATACAGGGTTGCTTTGCCCTCGATGGGTTGTTCATACCCATTAGCCAAGATCAGAACTGACTTCACTCGAGTATCAAGAGAGTTTAAGTCCAGGTCACCAGTCACACCCTTGTGGACATCCAAAGGCAGTAGGTTACACTCAGCTCCTGTGTCCATCAGGAATGCAACTTCATGACAATCATCATAATTATGTTGATGTTACACCCTTGGCTTGGTACTTTGATATCAAACTTGGTATCTTTCTCATACAGAGTAGATACGATCTACTGTGGGGAATAGGTTAAGAAGGCCCACAACGTCCTCAGTCTTCACTTTCAGGTTTTTTTTAATCACAGTTTTTTCTTTTCTCCTACAAAAATAATCCACCTCTCACTGGCATCAATCAAGCGAACCCTAATCTATGGCACACCTTGAATAAACATGAGCTGATTGGCTAAAACGATATTGCTGACAGAAAAATAACAAACGTACTCTATTTCACAATAACACGTGGAATAACGTGATCTTTGCCATTCAGATAAAAATAAACGCCTTCAAAGATTGGCAGTTTGTGACAAAATAAACATTAAAAGCCCTATGCTATTATCGAGTTTCCAACACACTCCCCCATGTGCTTTCGACAAGGAAGTACATATAAACAAAGGAAACTGCTTCAACCTAAGTACGCTGAACAATTTGAAAACGAAGAAAAGTCTTAAAGAACAAATCACATAGTTCAATGATTCCATTGTCCACAGTGTTCACGTTGAATCACAGTTCAGCGTTCTTTGAATGTCACCAGTCTTAATCACTTGAAATCATAACAAAAAGCAGCATCCACAATAGGGAGTCTTGTTGCAACTGCCGCATCCCTCCTTGGCCGATAGGGTTCGGCATCAGGAGTCAACCTTGCATCTTCTTTGTCACCTGATACTTTATGGGCCCAGCAAAGTCAACACCAATGGTTTCGTAGGATGTCACTCCTTGGGTCCTGGTCGTTGGTAGGTTGCTTAGTGGTGGGGACTGGTAGGCTTGAGCTCGAAATCTCTTGCAACCCCAACAGCTTTTAATGACCTTCTTGGTAAGTTTTCTCAGGTGAGGGATCCAGTGAGTCTCCCGAACTTTGGTCATTGTGAGTGTAACTCCCCCATGAAGGGTCGCTAGATGCGCTCGTTGAACAAGCTTGTGTGTGAATGCGTTACCATCAGGAAGGTAGATAGGGTATGCACCAACGATTCGTCCTCTACACTCCAGTATTCCGTTGTTGTCTGGTTGCAAGTTAAGCTGTAACTTGTCTGCCTCAAAATTCTTCAAACTTCTGCCTTCCTCTTGAGCTCGACTGGTCCACCAGGTGTCCTGGTACTTCATTTCATCGGTGGTCAGCGGTCCTTTCACTCCTCTTGGCTTTAGGTTTCTGGAATTAGTTAGGAACCTGGACACCCATGCGCACACGCGCAAGGCCTTTAACAGACTGTGTTGCTGCATCAGCACACTAAACTTGTCTTCTGATGATAGGGCTGTGGCTAAGACTTCCTTTATCACTGGATTCTGCGGTGGGTACGGTAATAAGGTCTGGGGGCCGTGCTCAAGGATCACTGAGCCATGCTGGTCCCCTCCACCACAGTTGTTTCTCTTCTGTGACTGGTTCACTGCGGCTAGCAACGTCGGCAGGATTATCCTTTGTTGGTATGTATCTCCACGTAATGTCACCATGCTCTCTAATCTTTCGGACATGATTTGCCACGAATTGCTTGAAGTCTCCATTCCCAAAATGCAGGAAAAAAAAGACGAAAGTTTACCCAGCGTCTCAAGAGATTGAACATGGTAGTTCAAAGTCTGGCAAAATTTATGGATTTTGCGCGGCTGTGATCCTGTTATCACTGGCAAGGCATTCAAGTTGTCGATGTATGCCTTTACAATCTCGCTTATCTTGCCGTAATTTGAAGTCAGAATATTCTTAGCACGCTGGTAGCTTTCAGAAGTAAAGGGAAGGCCGTCGATTGATTCGCAAACATTACTTTCCAGCAATTCTTTCAGATGAGCGAATTTTGTGACCGCTGGCAGATCAGATGAATCAATTTCAGCTTCAAACTTGTTCCAAAACGAGAGCCACTTCTCATAGGTGCCATCGTATTTTGTGATGATTAGTTTTGGCATTTTCAGGTTGCTCTTGCTGGCTGGCTTTGTGGCGGCTTGCTCTGTTTGTTGAATTTTCGCCTTTTGCTCAAGTTTTAGTTTTTCAAACTCTAGTTCTTCCTCTTGTTGCTGATCGAGCAAAGTTTTCTCCTTCTCACACTTGTAGTCCTCTACTCTCGTCGCAGCTTCTTCAAGGCTGCGAGTTAAATCAGATATCTCCAAATCTGCTTCGTCGGTGTGTTGTTCTATTGTTGCTCCCCATTTCTGCTCATTCTCAACGATTTCTCCAGCCTCATGCTTGGCTTTTTCGATGTCTACCTTTAGATCTTCGATGGCATTCACGATTTTCTTCAAAATTTCCTTGTGATGAAGGATTTTGTCGAGGTTGCCCTTGTCCACGATTGCAGCAGTCTTGGAGTGAGTAAGTGCTGGTAGTTGCAATTCTGTCTTGAGTTCCTTTTGCTTTTCCTCCATTTTAGTTTGGTTTAGATTCTTGATAGTCCTGTCTGAGGTGCCACTGGTGTGGGGAATAGGTTAAGAAGGCCCACAACGTCCTCAGTCTTCTCTTTCAGGTTTTTTTTAATCACAGTTTTTTCTTTTCTCCAACAAAAATAATCCACCTCTCACGGGCATCAATCGAGCGAACCCTAATCTATGGCACACCTTGAATAAACATGAGCTGATTGGCTAAAACGATATTGCTGACAGAAAAATAACAAACGTATTCTATTTCACAATAACACGTGGAATAACGTGAACTTTGCCATTCAGATAAAAATAAACGCCTTCAAAGATTGGCAGTTTGTGACAAAATAAACATTAAAAGCCCTATGCTATTATCGAGTTTCCGACACTACTCTGTATCAAGCTTTCAAATTGATAAACTTCTGAAGGAGTGGAGCATCCTATAGCAGAGATCAAGAACCAATGTTTACTGCTGTTATTAAGGGTTTGTGAGAACTTGCCTTTGTGGACAGAAAAATATTTCCCTGAATTTGATGCTATGCATCCATTTGTGTAAGGGAACTAGACTGGTCAGTAAGTCAGTCTCCAGTTCAAATGATATCAAAGTTATGTTCTAAAAGATGGAAAGAACTACCCTTTGGGCACTACTTAGAGAGATCTCTTCAAATTGTAGAATTATTATTTTTTTTATTTCTTGGCAAGGTTTGCGTTTGTGGTCATGATTACTGTACGGATGATGCTTGTGTATGTAGTGATGGTGGTGCTTGCAGTTTTGTTACAAGTAGGGTAAGGTAGGGTAACTTTATTTATACAAGATATGTATAAAAGCTGAAAGCTTGTGGGGTCGTGTACAATAAATTACTTTGAAATTAAAAAATAGATAAAATGCTTTAAGCAAAAATTAAAATACATTACTTAGATCAGTAGATCAGTAGTTAAAATGTAAATAAAATGAACTTTTACAATATATATCAATAAGACATAGAAAAACTAACTTAATTTCAATTAGTCTGGATGATGTTTGCATGTGCAATGCTGGTGTGAAGTGCTGGTGATGTATTTGGTTGTGTTTGGTTTGATAGACTATAACAGCTTTTTGGCCTTGTGAGTTTTGACTTATGTCTGAGAATTAATGGACTTTTGCATCTATATCTCTGTTTCTGGTGCATTGATGCCCTCTTTTGAGAGATTCCTTGCAGGTGTCACTGTTTTAGTTGTGATTGGCTGTCTGTGAATACAAATATATGAGCAAAAAGGATTCCTCAGGAGGGATTTCTGGTGACTTCTAAACAAACGCTATCAAACTTTGTGTTGGTTACTAATTTGGAATTTTCAGCCTTAGCAGGGACAATTTTCAATTTCCTCTTTTTTAATTAGTATTAGCAAGAGAAGATTTACAGAGTAAAATAGGGAAGTAGAGTTTTCATCTAGCTCCCTGCATTCCTTCTTAAGTTCTGAAGGTAGACTTTCCTCTCCCTCATAAGCTGCTGCTGCTGAATTCCTTTTCCAACTTTTTTATTTCCTCCTCAAGAGGCTAATTTCTTCCTCAAATAGACTCAAGGAAAAAGTGGGCTTTGGAAAAATTCTTTGCACTATTTGTTGCATGCTGGTAGAGAGTAGTTAACTGTTAAGAACATGTCTATTAAGCATAAATTGTCAGGTCTTCACTGAGTTAGTAATGCCATTTGATAAAATGTAACAACTTTTGTGGTAACTTTTTATTGCAAAAGAATGGTAGTTTTGTAACAGTTTGCTGCTCCACTCTTTGATCTGTAACAAAATCTTCTTGTATCTTTCAATTGAGATACTCTTTGTGGGAGGTTTGAATCCCTCTGTAGTTTGACAAGATTGTTCCCCCACCCCATGGAGTTTCATGATTTGTTACCTCTAAAAGGTTAAAGAAATTTAGTTGTACTTCTGGGCTGTCTTATTTAAGGCTTGACATTATTTATAAACAATCAATAGTAAAGTAGCAACTAAAGGTAATAAAAGTAGGCGTGGACCATTCAATTGATGTTTTATTGCTTGTAAATAATCATTAGTGCCTCATGTCTCATGAAAATGCCCATCTTTCTGTGTGCCGTCTTCATAATCAAAAGCTGGATTGTCTCCATTCATGAACTGCATCTTTTTGTAAGCTGTATTGGCTAAGTTTCCTCTGGTACTTAAAATTTAGTTGAATTTAATTCAGTTGGGCACTTCCTATTGGAGATTGAAAGGTGCCCCCTGTCATTCATAGTTTTTATGGCCAAAAATATGCTATTTTAAAAAGAAATTGTGTTTTTGTTTTCAGCATGATAGTTATAGGCATGGTTTTCACAGGTCAGGAAATTCAGGGAGCAATGAACTACTTCAAGGCCTGAGTAAAGTCAGGGAATGTCTTTTTGAGTTGGGGAAGAATTACATCTTTGAGAGAAGTCAGGAGAAAGTAATATTTCAAGTAAATGTGAAGTTGTTCATCTTTGTGGTCATCTTCACAACAAAGGATGGTGACACATTCCTTTTTGTTATTTATTACTTACATTGTCCAGAATGGTTGACAGAGTCCCAACCAGCTTTTCCTTTTCCTAGGTGATACAAGTTGAAGTTGGTTTCTGAATAAAAACATGAATCACAAGTTTTGCAAATAGGAACTGAGAGCAGGAAATGAAAAACTGTAGTAAGAAGTGCAAATTCATCTGAAAGCACAGCATGTTGAAGACATGGTATTCCAGCAAAGAGGGCAAACAAACAAAATTCTGATGCTTTCCAATGCTTTGATTTAGCAATACTATATGGCTTTCTGGTCAAGTCATGGGGCACTTTGATACAAAGAAACAGATTGTATAGCTCATGACTAATTCCTAGCAAACTGTATGAATCTGTAACATGCTGAGGATCAAACCATGGTGCGAATAGTAATCTTCCCATGATTCCTTTGCAGGCATAATGCACCTAGCCAATCGGTAAATTGTCTAGAATGTCAACCAATTGACAAACACATTTTCTCCTGCGATACCAAACACTGTAGTGCCTCTTGCCTCCTCAACTCTTGCAAACATCCTGGTTTCTTGTGCTGTTCTGACAGCCACAGTGCCAGAGGGCCTGTATTCATACAGCCTTCCACGTGTTTGCTGGTCATACCTCCCTGGATGTTTGCATATACCACAGCCAAATTGACCATTGTACTGATTGATATTAAAAAGCAAGGCTTTGGCAGGTAGGTCTGGTACAACAGATCAGATTCTGCACACTGGTGACACAAGTACACCTGTTTCATTTGTTAAAACTACTACCATTTGCTAAATTGAACAATTCACTGGTAAAATGTTTCACAAATAGTGGCACATTTGGTTTAGACTAAGGATGGTTGGTCACAGGGATGGCTGGTCACAGGGTACATCTTTGCTCAATGAGATATTTATTGACTTTTTTGCTTGAAGCATGTATATTTTTGCACAATTTTTGGGATTTTCAGGTTATCAGCTCCTCTACCCTTAAACTGCCAATTTAAGAGTACTGTTCACTTAATAATAATAATAATAATAATAATAATAATAATTTATTAGTTGTATAGCCCTATTTACATGTACAGATCAATAGTGCTTTACACTGAATAAAAATT
This sequence comes from Pocillopora damicornis, assembly GCF_964200805.1. Classification (NCBI taxonomy): domain Eukaryota; kingdom Metazoa; phylum Cnidaria; class Anthozoa; order Scleractinia; family Pocilloporidae; genus Pocillopora; species Pocillopora damicornis. The sequence goes on from NC_142676.1 coordinate 15,344,552, forward strand.
AAAAACCTTATATATCTAATTAAAAATTTACAATAGTAATGGTAGCTAAAAATATATAAAAATAAATTATTTTAATGTAATATATCTGAGTTAATAATTACAAAAAGCTTCATTAAACAGAAACGTTTAAATAGCTTTTTTAAATTTATCCAAACACTTAATCATTCTAATTTCATGAGGAAGTCTGTTCCATAAGTATGGTGCTGCTGCCTGAAAAGACCGATCTCTAAATGTCTTCAGCATCTTACCCTTAGGGGGCTCTAAGTAAAGACCGTCATTAGATCGAAGACATTAAGAAGATTTTGATTTAATAGATATAAGGCTGTTAATATATGATGGAGCTAAATTATGAACCGCTTTAAAAGTAAGTAGAAGAATTTTAACCCATTGAGCCCCACACCTTAGAGCTCAGACCACCCCCTGAAATTCCAGAGAAAATGGCTGCTACAGTGAACACACAGACCACTGCCAAAATAATAAGATTTTAATGTCTTCATTTCACTCTACTGAAGGGAAACTGCACAAAGTTGCATATTAAATAATATACTTTCCCCCTGTCAAATTTTATTTTCAACTTGAGCATCAGGCTCTCTCAAAAAAAATTCTAAAGCTAGAGAACGGATTCAACTTCATGATGTACAGCGAGTCATTAGCAAGGTTGCCTTCAGCTTTGAAAGTATTTATCAGTATGATGACACTCTTTTGCACTCTTATTCCATCAGAATCATGTATAAAGCTTTCCCTCAAATACAACACCAAAAGACAGATCGCAAATTTTTCCTCAACAAAAGGAATCCTAAACTTTCTAACGCGGGTCAATTTTGAATTTGCCCGCCATAGCGACATCACGACACGTCACAAGGCGCAGCTATAAAATTACTTTTTGCGAGTCATGAGCAAGAACAAACCAATTTTTACGCCTAAATGAAAAGTTTCACTTTGAACAATGCATATATGTTCTTTGCTTAGGCAAACTTTTGCTCCAAGCGAGTTACAAGGGGGCAAACTTTGCAGAGGAGATCGTTTTGGTCTTCTGCGGTCGGGTCAGCAAGATGTAAATATTTCCCCAGAGTCATGAAGCGGTGCTCTGGGATCGTTTTTTTTAAGCAATCAACTGCAACAAACTCGTCAGAATCCCAGTACATTGCCAGCTGAGGAAGTTCATGGATTCCAATGAGAATGTTTAGCCCAAGATACGCTGAAATTTCCGCTTGAGTAGATGCGAACGATCGATCCCCTTTTGAACGAGCGTACGCAACGGTGTATCGGACGATTTCGTCAATGTAAGTATCGTCAATAAATACATTGAAGAAATCTTTGGCAGTTGCATTTTCTCCGAGATCTCTGGTCGGGCCACGACGAATGGAGAATTCCTCAACATTAATTTGTCGCAATTAGCCAGACCATTGAAGAGCATTTGGTCGGCTTTCTTCTGCGGCAGATTCTTCATCACTACTTTCGTCGCTTCTTTCTTCCTCCTCATTAGCGTATAGCTCAACATCGAAATCGCTTTCCCTTTCTTGCGACCGTAGGTCGAAAAAGTCTTCCATCTCGTCATCCACATTGCGAAGCAAGTTTTGTTCATGCTGTGCTTGACGAGCTTGTCGCTTTTTTCAATTTCTTCGATGATAAAACCAGCGAAGACTTCTTGCTCTTCACCGGATGAAAATTAACTTTCATCAATTCTTCCAGAAGCCATGTCTTAGACCACGACATATTTTTGAAAAATTTGTCAAAAATCGCACGGTTAACGTGGAATAGTGAGTTTGGTCTCAAACAAAAGCTTATTTTTTGCATGTCACGTTTCACTGCTTTTCAATACCCAGGGGAGTTTTGTTTCTAAGCTACAGCCAATCAAAACAAGCCATTTCTGACAGGGCGCATGAGGGCGCATTGGAATTTCAGAGGGGTTTTATTTCTGGGCGCATGAGGGCGCATCGGATGTCAATGGGTTAAATTTAATGCGAGCCTGGATTGGAAGCCAGTGTAACTCATATAGAATAGGAGTAATATGCAAGTACCTTCCAACGTTCAATAGCAGTCTTGCGGCTGCATTCTGTACATGTTGTACTTCAGCTATCAGTTCCTTTGAGGCACCATACAAAAGACTTGAATGAAAGTGATCTTTGCAGTGATGTGCACTACTTAGGCAGTAGTGAAAATAAGGCCTGAAAAAAAATTCAGGCCTGTACGGGATTTGAACCCATGACCTCTGCGATACCAGTGCAGCGCTCTACTAACTGAGCTAACAAGCCAACTGGGAGCTGGTCATGATGGTGGTTCTAAATAAACCCGTGAAGTGATGTGATAATAACCATACAAAAGACTGTTACAATTATCTAATCTATTTGTTATAAACGCATGAACTAAAGTATGGAGACTGTCTTCGTGTAAATATTTCTGAATGCTTCTAATGTTATGAAGATAAAAGAATGTAGATTTGCAAATATTTGTAATATGCTTAGACATGCTTAGGTTAGCATCCAACCAACAGCCTAGATTTTTAACCTCAGAGCTATTATTAATTACCGAGTTGCCAACGGAGATACTGATTGGCTGTACCCTTACCAAAGCTGTTGATATGGAACATATATGGTCCAAATATGGAAATGGTATGGGACAATATGGCTAATCTATGGGCATTGCATGGTTTTTATATGGGATGTTAGCTCCCATATAAAACCCATAAATAGTGACTAGTGCCCGCCAAGTGCATTCTATTGTCTTTCACTATGGGATTTCTACGTATTTCATAAAGTTCCATACACTCCCCACAGGATCTGGTATGGGAATGGTATGGGTCAGTCCCATAGTGATGCCATATGATGGCTGAACATTCTCTATGGGATTGCTACGTATTTCGTAAAGTTCCATATATTCCCCATAGTATCCATTAGGGGAATGGTATGCAACAATCCCATACCATTCCCATAATGACCCTGGACCATTCTCTATGGGATTGCTATGGGATTTTAAAGTTCCATATCATTCCCATAGCATTCAGCAAAGCTGACATCTCATATGGGAACACTATGGGGTCCTTTGACTTCAGCCCCATATCTTTACCATATGATTCAGA
>NC_142676.1:15357630-15387630 GCF_964200805.1 Pocillopora damicornis
ATAATCTCGTAACCTTCAATCGCAACTTCGCCCTTTTCATCCGTATAATTTAACATGATTTCATACCGATTACTTGATTCTAATTTGTAATTTTGATTACCTACTGCATTTAATTAATCCTTGTTTCTACTGTGCATTCAAATTTTCTTCTCCCTTCTACTAGTAACTTTTGGAGGAACAGAATGTGTAACAACTTATTAGGGACCTCTACACGAACCATGAATTGCGAACAAAGGTTTTCGTTAAAATTTTTTACCTTTCGGGATGTCTACGATAATTTTCACATTCCCACACGGATCAGTGATCGACGCGAGCCATCTTAAGAAGAAAAAAGGATTGCAAACCGACAAATTTAAAGGAATTTGCGAGGCTTTTTTAGCTCTACATGTTGTACAACATCATGCGCAAAAGAATATTCCCTTTAAGCGACCTGGCACGTGTCTTTTAGGACCACTTGTGATATAATGTATTCTTGCCAAAGGTTTGGGCTGAATTGATTCTCACTGTGGGGTTTTGTAACATATTAGTCCATTGCAATTGTAAGAAAGTACATAAGCAAAGAACACTGCTAACAAACGACGAATGTAAAACGTAACATTTGTTAAACCAGAAACTGCCAATCTTTAAAGGAAACATATATCTAGCCTGTACTCTTATGGATTACAAAGTACCAATAACTACATGTCATGGGATAAGTGAAGGGCTTACTCGGAGAAATGGAAAATACTTGTTCCATCAAAACTTTAGTTCAGTGTGAATCAAGCAACGAAACTGGAAGAACTCGATACTGTGTAATTGGAAAGGATGTAATTGCATTCAACACAAACTTGTGACACAGACCTTTCAGTTAGCTGACAGTTCACATGAAAAATACAAATGCTTGGTGCAATATACACAATACTAGACATATTGCTGTCCATGAGAAAACAAGGAAATAATACAGTCGAAAGGTAACGATGTCATTCAGTATCATCATAATGATTAATTACATAAAATGTTCGTTTTTCAAAATTCTCTAAATAAATAAACAAAGGAAAAGCTAACTGGAACATTTCAATATTGTGTAACTGGAAGTAACATGGGTCCCTTCTACTAATTAAATGAACCTGAACATAACTTGTGAACTTAGCTTACAGTTCAAGAACAAAAATTAAGCCTTTGGCACAACATCAGTGACAATTTTAGTCTTCTTGTTGTAAGCGATTTCCACCAGAGGTAGATCGAGGAAAACTTCAGTAATGTTATCTTCTGTTTGGGGCATATCTTTTTTTCCTATTGCAATCAGTAGGTTTTTTATTGTTTGATCAAAAATTGTAAGTGTAAGATTGGTGTTATCATCGATCTTCACCACTACCTGCAGGTAGATATTTTTGCTACACTTTGCTAACTTTTGTTTAAGGCCACAATTACCGCACTTCAGAATGTTGGTGTTTTCATCATGAAGCTTTTTCTTGCACACCTGACAGGAGTGGTACACTGAAAACTGAGCAATTCCTAGTATTTCAGCGGTTGATTTAGAAATAAGAAATGATTCTGGGATGTCTGTTGGGGTGGCCAATGTTTCTTTGAATGGCTCAACTTCTGTGATAGTTGTAGATCCATCTCTTGCTGTTGTTAATTCATGCCAGTCACCATTCTTTCTTACTTTCAGGTTCTTGAAGGCACAAGTTTTCCCTTCTTGTACCTGATTAGTATACTGTTCCCAGAGAGTTATCCTGATAGAACCAAATGGATCTCTTAGAGTTGCTTCCACCTTACTCTTAGGGCCATTCATGGTATTAGCCTTTTTCTCTCCTGACAAGTAAAGGAGATTGGCTTTGACATCAACCAGCTGTCCAGGATTAACAGAGGTAATGGATGGTATGCTGACAGTTGTTGGGATTGTGATTGGTTCAAAGTTGAGTTCAGGCAGTGGTTCCAATTGGATTCTAGGGCTCATCAGTACACTCTTTGTATCTCCTGTTGCATCGATGTTGAATTTCTTGATTTTGATGGGGCTTTTCTGTTCACTGTACTTTTTGAAGTCATTGTGTTTTGCTGCTGAGAAGCATACCCCCCTAAAAACTTCTGCTTCTGTTTGAATTTGCATATCAAACCATGTGGTTTTAGAACCTTTCTTTAGAGGAGAAATGTTATGAAGATAGCCAGTAAGTTCATCCTCCATTTTTCAGGAACAGGCTGTAAGGGAAAAATGGGATAATACATGAAATTACTGGTATTGACACTAAGACTTAAAATGAGGAGAAGGTACTTAGATTTAAACAGAGAAATAAGTATATTTAGTTGTTATTATATACACTGGCTAAGAAATTGTTTGCTACTATTGAGAGAAAGGGGAAACCAAATAAAATTGAAGAAAATTGAAAGCTTACCTCTATCCCTATGTTTATTCTTTGATGCAAAAAAGTGTAAGAAGGTTGCCAAAAAGCAAAACAACCTTCAGAATTGCATTATAGTTTTAGGTTATCTTGTTGAGGAATTTCATTAAGGAAAATTAGTATTTTTAGATCAGTTACTTGACAGTTAACTAACTGACTTCACATGTGTGCCTATTTTCAAGTTTCTATCCTTCAATTTATGCAAAAACACTGGCTTGTGATCTGAAAAATTGGAATATCTTATCAATACATGCATAAATTATGATGGATGTCAAATGAATTTCTGAATTAATCTTCCTACATTGAATTCTATTGGTACCTTATGGCATTCTCAAACATCTTACATGTAGTTACATGTGTATTCAATTTTTAACAACATCAAGTTTTAATCAATGCACATATTGCTTTATGATCAGTGAAATATGTTTCCAGAATGTGTACAGTCACTTGTGATTCAGGCAAATTGATAGTTGTTCTATTATCAGTAGTATAGGATGATACCAATTGTCTGTAATTGTTTTCTCTTATAAACAAGTTATTGAGGGGAACTTTCTCTTTTTGAATTAAGTAATTAACATTAAAATCCCCAAGAAAAACATTAAAATCAGAACAGCAACTATTGAGAATTTGGGTCAATGCTAGACACATTTGTTGGACTGACACTTTCGGTGACCTGTACACACCTATGATATTAACATGGGGAATGGCAACAACTTTGATAATGGTTATTTCTACTCCATTGGTGTTTTTGGCCAGTGGATATCCAGGCTTAAAGGGGATTTTAGTGTATACAGCTGTTCCACCAAAGGGCCTTGTAGTAAGTATTGCAGATTCACTGTCATTTCGAAATATAGTATACCCACTTATGGCATAGCTGGCATTGCTATCTAAATGATACAGTCTTGTTTCTAAGAATATATTGATATCCATATTTGAATAGTTTAGGTCACTACGTATGTCTTCAATATGTTTATGCAGAGATCTTGAATTAAGGAAGCAAATTTTAAAAGTATTTGGGTCTAATTCATAGATCGGAGTATTAGAAAGTTTGGTTTGGCGATCTGTGCGTAACTGCTGCATGTGAACTTTAACATCATGATTAACAGCTATTTTACTTTCAGAAAGGTCAGTTATGTAAAATCCATCAATTGTTGTTACTCTGCTGAGTCCTACATAATGCACACGAGGTATTGCTCTTTTGGTGTTAAAGTTAACAGCTATTCTAGTTTCTGTGTCACCTTGTGATCTATGTATGGTTTTGGCTGCTGCAGGTCTTAATGGAAACTGCTTTCTTACAACTTGGGCTGTTCTGTTTCTTCCTACTGCAAATTGTGCAATGATAGGTTTGATAGGAGTCCATGTAGGTTCAATTCCTTGCAAATACAATTGCTTGTTATCATGTCTAGTTTTTTCTCCAACATCAACATGGTCAAACTGTACCCAAATTATACCGGATGGTCTACTTTTGTCATATAATGTAATCTTTTTGATAATATTACTTGCCCCATTTGTGATACCATCATCAGTTCTTACATTTAATGCTATCTCTGTTCTCTCACCCTCAGCAAGTTGAAGGTTTGAGGCTAACTGCTTGGTTTTTCTAGGATCTAGTGGTATTTGGTTTAATATCTTACTTCTGAGTTCTGGAGAGTTTGCACCTATAACACTGTCTAAAGCTCTAATGGTGTATTTATCACCAGTAGCTGCCATATGGACTCTATTGTTCCACTCATCTACTTTAGAATTCTGTATAAATAGATGGGGAATATCAGTTGGGTAGTCTCTACAATTTTCTGAAATGCACCTCTCTTTAAGTTTGGCAATGTCATCTGTTGTGTGATTACCTTCTCTTAATCTGTTAAGAATTTCAGCGAATTGTTTACTTTCTCTCTGCCTCATGATTTCTTGTAATTCAAACATGGTAAAAAGTTCTTTCCAGAGGTTGGGAGCAAGAGCTCTATACTCTGAGTCTTTCATGTCTTTAAACACATATCTCTCCATAACTGGTTCTAGCTGGAATAAATCACCCAGTGCAATAACACTAACACCCCCAAATGCCTCTTTGCTGCCTTTAATATCTTTTAATCTATTGTTTATTTGTACATTAAACATGGTATTTCCTACCATAGATATCTCATCTAGAAATATTAGTTTAAGTGCATGAAGTTTGCATCTCAAAGTGTTAAGTCTACTAGAGTCTAGTGGTTTGTAATTCTTAAGTGATTGGCATGCTGGTATTTGCAAGGTACTATGTATTGTGTTACCTCTGATAGAAAAAGCAGCTTTTCCAGTAGGGGCAAGCAACAATATTTTGACTTCTTGGAAATCTTCTCCATGTCTGGAGTTATAATATTTTAATGCTGCCTGATATAATGCTATGACAAGATGGGACTTACCCACTCCAGCTCCTCCAGAGAGAAAATAGTAAAATGGTTTGTCTGATGTTTTAATAAGATGCAAGACATGATAAAAAAACTCTTTTTGCCTTTTATTTAGTGTTTGTACTAATTGTCTATAATCATTGTCTTGCAGCTCATTTAATATTAGTGGTTCAGTACTTGTTGTCACAGAAGGAATTCCAACATCTTCTGATAGGTCATAGTTCTCATTGAAGTCAGGATGTAGGTCATGAACACCTTCATACTCACCTTGGTATTCTATATTTTGAGTAAATGGTGCTATTGAATCAAACTGATCATCACTCAGAATATTATCATTTATGTGCTCCTGAATTTTATCAATTTCATCGCTGTAAACAGCATATTGTTTCATTTGGTCATTTATGGCATCTTTCATAAGTAAAAATCGGGCCTTATAAGAAGAACAATTGGATATTAAGTCAGTTTCCTCATTTCTCCATGATGTGAAGAGCATAATTAATTCACGGTAGTGTTTCTCTGGGTCTTTTTCTTTGTTAAACCAAACACTTCTAATAATTCTAGCTGATGATCTTTTTCTATTTGTTTCCTTATTGCTCCTACTTTCATCAGGTAGGGTATTATCATTTTCATCAGTGCCTGTTTCTAAAGGAAGTTTATCTGTATCATTTTGAAAAGATTTCTTTACATAAGGCTTTTGAGACAAGTCATACCATGCTACCCAATCTGCTAATGTTAGGTGTTCAAGGCTGAAAGGACGTTTTACATATCTCTGCAACAGACCAGTTGTATACACTTCTTCACAATCATCTTCCATTTCTTTAATTTCATTAAGTTGCTTTAGGAGCTGCACTCTTTCATCGGGAGGTGCAGTATTTATGAATACCACTTGTCGTGATGACTTCTTCATAGGGAGCTGGAGAACAATGTAGACAGCTTCTTGTGCACTAATTTCAACACTATTTAAAAATTTGTTTCCAATATCCGTGACTTGTTGCTTGATGTTGGAATTTTCTTTCCTCGCTTCTGCACATGCTTGTCGCAAAAGTTCACTCATTCCTTTTTGTGCTTTAGAAATATATGATACTATATACATAGCACACGCATAGATGTCAAGAACAAATTGAATATCCATGTTTGCTCTCCATGCTTTAAGGCAAGTTGGGTTGTAACTATTAATTCTTAACTCACTTGGTTCTCTTTTTAAAAATATAGTTGGAGAATTCAAAGCTGACCTGATAGCTAATCTATAGTTATTTCCAGTAATACTTAGTTTAAGAAGCAGCTCCTCAAAAGTAATTGATTCACCATCCTTTAAATCATTTAGTTGCTTTTTAATAGTTTTCCAAGTTTCTTTATGTTTTTTAATTTCATGTTGTGATATATCTGAACCTAAAGGATACATGATTTCAGTTGCTCTCATAGGAGGTTGCGGGTAATTAAATCGACATTCACTCTTTGACTTCTTTCGACATGTGTGAGAATGCCTGTGAATTTGTCTGTTCACTAGTTTCTGCAGTTGTGGGTCATCAATTGGCCATTTACAACTTACAATCTGATCAATGAACGTTGTAACAGTTGCATCATCATCAATTCCAAACACTGGTGCACTTTCTAACCATATAAGCATATGGATATGAGGTAAACCTCGTTGTTGAAATTCTACTCTATAGAACCAGTCAGATATCCTTCCTAGAGGTTGGCACTTATTCAAGAAGAAGTTAGTGAGAAATTGACTGATCTGATAATCAAAATGTCTAGCACATGATACTGGGTCACTTTGAATTAACCTACATTTTTCATCCCAGTTCATATTTTCCAGATGAGTATCAGTGTACTGTTTGTGGTCAACCAACTCTCCAAGTATTCTGAGCAAATGAATCCACTGAGTTTCTGCTGAAGAGAAACTACAAAATAACGAGGCTGGTCCTAATTGTCTTATCATGGCAAACAAGTCTTTCTTTGCTTTTTCAAAATATGGTGGGGAACCTCTTAATGCTCTAAGAAACTGAAATCCATCATCATGATGAATCAATTTCTCTATTGCTCCTTCTTGTTTAAGTTGTGCTGCATTTAAAGTTCTGCTATTCCCTTTGCACTTTCTAAGAGCAACTTGGGAATTTCCTAATAGTATTTTCATTTGGAGTTTCTTTGTTTTAAAGAATATGTTTTCAACACACATAGCCACTCTTCTATCTGACCGCCTCAATTCAGATTTACAAATGTCACTGTAATGCACGCTAACCAATCTCTCTTTATTTTCTGGTCGTTTTTGTCCAAGAAATATGCCAGGGTATGCCAATTCTTCAGAATATTGATCTCTGAATATGCTTAAAGGTTTATTCCCTTCACCTGGTGCAACATTTAAAATATGTTGACCCTCATTGTCCTCAACAAAATTTGTGTTTGTCAACATGGTGTCAGTAACTCCAGCAGGTATTTCTACTTCATCTTCACTCCACTGATCTTCAGTCTCTACAACTTCATCACAATTAGTATTACTTGAAGTATTAACACAACTGTTAACAATATTTTGTAGCCCTTTGTGTTCATTTTCAATATTTCTTTCATCTACCAAACAGTTGTCTCTATATTCTATTCCCCAGACCTGATTAACTGTTATTCCTTCTTGTCTATACAGGCTACTGTTATTGATGAGCCAGTTAGCTGCTTGAATAACTTTATGCAGTCTTACATTGAAAGACATTGCCGAACTTTTGTATTGTAATTTTCTCTTTAAATTTACTTTAATTGTATCAGTATCACTGGGTAACCTTGGTAACACATTAACAGTATTGGATACTTCTGCCACTACATTAACTACATTTCCAAGAATTTTGAATTGCCTTCCCCTTGGAGCTTGCAATAATTTTTGAAATGCAAGTCTTGTTGCAAGAAGTCTACATTCAAGTTCATTCAAGTCAAAAAAATCTGGTTTTTTTGGAAATTGCATTCCATTTAAAATAGCAGTAGGAGGAACTTTATTCTTTACTAAGTACTTGTAGCATGTTCTGCAAAGCCACTCTTTATGTTTGACACTTACTTTATTAATAAGGTATTTTTCCCCAGCTGCAGGATTTGATTTCTTTAATGTATTGGCTGAAGAAACACTGTGTTTATACCATAGCTGGTCACAACAGCTACAGATGTATAATGGACCTTGCGACACTATTTCATGAAACTTTGAAATGTGATGATTCTCATTTAGGTCTTCATCATTACTACTTTTTGTGGCAGTTGTTGCTACTCTAATGTGACATTCTCTATTCTGGTTTGCTACCTCACAGTGACATTGTTTTTTTTGGTTTTTCGTAGTGGTAGAAGTTTGGTCATCTATCCCAGACAGAACACTGCTATTCCTGTTGTTTGATTTTTGCATCCTACCTTCATCAGTTCTCCTTTTTTTCATATATTCCCTCAGGTAAGGATTGCGATTCCTTTTGGCGCTTACTTCATTGATTTTAGATGTCTGCTTCCTACTTTCACTGGCCTTTTTCTTCTTCCTATATTCTCTCATGTACATGCTTTTTTTCCTTTTACATTTTGCTCCAACCTTGTAGCAGTCTTTAAATCTGTGGTATTATAGGTACTGCAAAACCTTAGAGGCTCAACTTTCACTCCTTCATCTCCACAATCATTGTTTACGCACAAGTCTTTTTATGCTTTTTTGTGAAATGTTAGGCAGAGTTCTATAAGCTTAAAAGGAAGTAAGCACTTGTTGTGTCTTTTGTTAAATTTGTAGTATGACATTGCAACACTGTTGTTGACTAGCAAAGTAAGTTTTAATAGCCTTGGTCTAATAGCCATGTCCTCCTTGGCAGCTTTAGACATGTGGTGCTTCTAAAAAAGGGCTAACTATTCCTGTGAAAAGTCAAAATCACTTGAGTCACATACTTCATGTGCATTTGATTCCTCTCCAGAATCATTGTCCACCTACCAAATTCTCCTTTTCCTGTTCCTTTTTGGAGTATTCAATATGTTTTCACAAGATAAATCATTGGTATCCAAGGATTTGTCCCTTTCAACATCTTCTCTGACAACGCTTTGTCCGCTGTCACTGTCTTCCTCATAGGTGCTAGAACTTTCATAAAACAACATTTATTGCTGTTGCTAAATAAAAATCTTCATTTTGGTAGTTTGGATCATTTCCTTTTAAATACTTGACATATTGATTATGAAAAAGACTGGTTCAGCAAAAAATATGCAGACCAGCCAGATGGCAGAAATGAAAAAATGTATTTAAAAGAAAAAAATTAATAGTTAGTCACCTAAAAAGTATCTTTTGGGAGAGTTGCGTGACATTTGTACTTTCACCAAGCATTCCACACCAGAGAATTGCAGAACTGCAAATTGTACATTTGACCACTGTCACTATATTTCTTTCCCCTCTCCAAAATGATGATTGTTAAAAGTAGATACATGATATAAAAAGGTCAGCTCTGAAAAAGACCTGCTTGGATGAAAATGTGCAATTAAAATGATTGCATGATCTCTCTCCATTTTTTGTTTGCTGTTTATTTCTGTTTGCTTTCTATTATGTATATTCAAAGCAATGATTGAAAATGTAAACATCTTATTGAGTGATACAATAAGTCATTTTCAACATCTAAAAAACTGGCTGTAGGAGTAGCTTGAAAGAGCAGCATAGGAAATTGGAAAAAAGGAGTGTAAAACTATTTGATTAATTTCTCTTACCTTTTTTGAAACGAGTTCACCATTTTCGCAAGGAAGTGGGCGATTTGCAATTCATGGAAAAATGTACCTGACTCCACAGCCATATACAGTATACTGATCACTGTCCCAATGTGGTTTCCTTCTGACTTCAGAACTCCTTCTGATGGGGTATAACATGCATCCCTATGGGAGCCATATCACCCACTCAAAGCTGTAGAGGTGTATCAGCTGTCAGGTTCACTCAGTCTTGTACAATCATCATGGCACTGTCCTGCTCTGCTCATTGCTGCCCTAACTGCATCAAGATAAAGAGGTTCTTGATGGTGAAAAACAATATTTAGAACAAAATACAGACAGGCTAGGCTCACGATCTTAATTACTGATATCATACTAAACTGTGAATCTCTGACTGAAATCGTCTATCCAAAGCAAGAAATGGAGCTTCTGCCCATCAAAGGAACCAAGTAGAAGTGGTCTACTCAATGAACACAGTTGGGATACACTTGTTTTAGATGTATATAGCAGTGCTATGAAAGGATTGAAAGATTCCCATGATCATTATGTCAAAAAGGAAGTCGATTAAAACATCAATTGGCTACCCTATTTATTAGGAAATGGAAACTGGAGAGAAAACTGATGTAAATATTGCTCAGTCACTATAGAAAACATTTAAACTTGCATCTTTTCAATGCAGCTAGTTATTCTACTTCCCTTTTGAAACTGAAAATTTGTTTGAGGTGGGTTTTGGAGGTTCTTAAATATCAAACCGAGTACTATTGCTTGGTTGTGTTTGAATAATAGTTTGTGCACTATGAAGTGGAGAAGACCTGTAGAAGACAGAACATTAGTCAAATTTCAGTGGGCTCCAAAAACCAAAACCCCTCAAGCTATCCACATTAAGGAGGCTGGGAACTCCACCCACTCTGTCGGGGAATTTTTACTGATCAGTTCTAGGCATGACTGTTTCTCAGGTCTCCTGTATTTTCACACAATGAATGCAATCTGTTTTTTCAAAGGTTTTATGAGTTTGATCCCTATTTTTTAACTTAGAAAATGGATTCTAAGTTTAAAAAAGTCACCTTAAAGGCGCATGTGACTACTGCTTAGAAGTTGAAAACTCTAAAAGGTAGAACTAGCATAGATAAGCTGTAATATGCATAAGAATGCATGCAAGTAGTTGGAATAAGGGACTGTTGATTTTTTTATGGGGTAGGGAGCGGCAGGATTTGACAATTTACTACACTTAAAACTTATATAGTGCAACTTTCCATGACACATGATCAAATGCACTTTACAATAAGACTAAAAATGAATAAAATTTAAAAGCAGATAAAAAGATTAAAAATGAAGTAAAATGATAGTAAATGATAGATAATAAAATAAACAATAAAAACTCTACTACAAATTAAAAGCTTGTTTAAAAAGATATGTTCTCACATGGCATTTAAAATTTGACAGAGAGTCATGGCTGGATATCTCACTGGGTAGATTGTTCCAGAGCCTTGGGGCAGCATAACAGAGTGCTCTACAACTAAGTGTTGGGAATATCTTGCCTCTTGGAACCTCAAGCATGACTTTTTTGCTGGATCTGAGGGAACATTCTGTTGATTTCTTTTGGCTGATTAATTTACAAATATAATCTGGTGCCATGCTGTGAACAGCTTTAAAAGTCATCAGTAAAATCTTGAACTCAATGCAATACTTGATGGGAAGCCAGTGAAGCTGAGATAAGACTGGTGTTGTGAGGCAAAACTTAGGTTGCTTAACATCTATAATCAACAGTGTCAAAGGCAGCAGTCAAGTCAAATAACACTAGTAGAACAGCATGCTGAGAATTCATTTCCATCAGGAGGTCGTTAGTAACTTTCAAAAGTGCTGTTTCTGTACTATGGTTCTTTCTGTTGGCAGATTGTACTGATGGCTAAAGATCATGTTTTTTCACTTTGAAGAAACACAACTCTCTCAGTTACTTTAGAGATGAAGGAAAGATTGCTTACAGGCCAATAATTCTTAAAAGCAGTGTCAAGACCATTCTTAAGAATCGGTCCAACCAAAGCCTCTTTCCATGCTGAGGGAAAATGACCACTTTCAAGTGAAATATTAACCATTTTGGTTAGGGCTGGTAAGAGGACATCAATGCACTTGACAACTAGAGTTGTAGGTATAGGATCGGTTGTAGGTTGTTTAGCCCCCACTGAGTCGATTAGCCCCCAAGAAAAAGTCGATTAGCCCCCAAGAAAAAGTCGATTAGCCCCCAATTGAAATCTGTATCAGACTTAGTACATTACACTTTTGCTACAATTTAGTTCGTTTAGGTTTTATTGGGTTTCTGTTTCTTTTAATTTTTATTTCAAAATAATAACTCATGTTGATCATTGACTTTTGAAGATGTGGTGGCTCCTAAAGGAGCCGTTGGTTTTTCTGCTAAGTCCAGTGACCTAGCAGGTTGTTCAGAAGCTTGGCCCATTGATATATGAGCAAGCTCTTAGAAGCTGTCTGGCGTTCTTGTCCCCGCTGCAATATTCATCCCATAGGCTAAATATCTTGGCCTGCTGTTTCCTGTACTTTCTTCGCTGTACCCACTTCAGCTTTTTCTCAGACACCAGCCGGATGTGAAGGGATGTCAGCCGGGCTTCTCGATGAAGCAGATCGATCAGGAGATACAGAGGAAGCTGAGATCTGCTGGAGGCGCGACGGTGAAGTCCATGATGCCAGCCCTCTATGTCATTGTTCGTTCATATGGACCGTAGGAAGACAGTCCAGGTCGACAGCTGGATGAACTGTCTAAGGTTTCCCTCCTCGGTTACTTGCGACTCCAAACGCTCAAACTGTGGTACAATCTTGTCTTCAGGAAGGCACGGCAATGCCATCATGTGACGGATGAAGTCATGAGTTCTGCGGTCATCCCTGTAGGACTGTTGAAGACCCAAATCCTGGACCTGAAGTAAGTAAGTAAGAAAAAATAATTAAGGTTTTTCATTAAAAAATGACCTCGTTTCAAAACTCATCGTTTCAAAATAAAGGTTATCTTATCATAAACAAAAATCCTCAATATTTCATAATTTGCATATCACATTTGATATTTGTTTTTCTCCGTACTAACTTACAAACGATCAACCGGTTTATACATTTATACATGTATCTTATCTTATCTTATCTTGAACATTTCACATCTCACATTTTATATTTCATACTAAGTGTAAAAGTTACAATTTTTCCTACTAACCTTTCTTCATAGAGCTTGAGTCCAGTGGAAGACACATCCTTTGATCTCAACTTCTGGCAGCAAACGACAAATCGCTGACCACATAGCCCGCTCGAAGTCTATGATCACCCTCTTAACTGCTGTAGGCGTCGGTAGAAATTCCAGAACTTTCTTTAGCACCTTAAGAGAATCCAAAGAAATAAAGTTATGCCAGAGGACTCATGAATGTATAGAGTTAAGCCTAAAAGAGTAATGAAAACATACTAGGAGAAAATTCGTGGACAATTTTGTCAGGGCAAGTCACTTAAAAGAGAATTACAGTGATTTGTAACATACTGCGAGAAAATTCGTGTAAAGTTTTGTCAGGGCAAGTACTTAACTTAATGTAAGAGAATTACAGTGACTTTTGAAGGATTTTTGACATAAGTAATGTACTATTACTGGTATTTACCTGTTTATAATCACTCTTCTTGCGTCCGGACATGAGAACAAACAGCAGAGGCACTTGTTTAATGTAGTCCTCATACCGGATGAAGGCGTTGATGGACAGCAGCTGGGTGAATGGATGGCAGCAAAGTTTGAAGGTCCCGTCAACGTACCAAGTTTTGGCTTTGCTGAGGTGGTGAAGCTGCTGCTCGGTTGCGAAAATCAGGTGTTGGCAGTCCCAGACATGGACGTCGGTGTGAAGGAAATCATCAGGTATGTGGTCCTCCTCTAGGTCGAACTCAAGGCTGGTGGGCTCTTTCCGTCATAGCTTCTGCCGAACTTTGTTAGCTGCATGGGCCAAATGAGACGGTTTTAATAATAATAATATAAACATATTTATGTAGGATTGCTGCTTCAGTTTTAAGAAAAAAAAACTGCTATCAATGCAGGTCCTGTAAAAAATTAAAAAATATAAAAATAAAAATAAAAAAGATTTAAAATATAGATAAAAATCAAATTACAATATTACAAAATAGTTTCACTAAACGAAAGATCGAACAGTTATAAATTCTAAGAATTATTAAAAATTATTATAAAATTTTTGCACCTTTGTAGAAAAAAGCGCGCTTGGTGCATTCTAAATTAATTTTTTCTAAAATAAGGTCATTATTATTTCTAGTTTTGTGGTGGTGAATGTCACGGTTTCTTACATTGAAATAATTAGAAAGGTATCTGGGAACTCTATCTGCAATGCACTCATCAACAAATCTTAAAATGTGTGTCTGTCTTCTATAATAGAGAGGTTCCAAGCCCAGTTTAGTCATTTTTAGTAACTTTCATTTCTTTCTCTCTTCAATAAGTATAATATAAATATATTCAAATCCTATACTTACTTCATCTAGTAACAACTAGTATTATCAAGGTGAACGAACAAAACTTAATGAATCACAAGT
This sequence comes from Pocillopora damicornis, assembly GCF_964200805.1. NCBI lineage: Eukaryota > Metazoa > Cnidaria > Anthozoa > Scleractinia > Pocilloporidae > Pocillopora > Pocillopora damicornis. Next base: position 15,371,645 of record NC_142676.1, read on the forward strand.
TACCACAGTAAAGCATGCCACTACTTGTTTCCTACTTGGTTAATAAATTCTCCCACAATACCATTCTGACTGACACCGTAAGGTCAAGCAGGGAATAGGTCACAAGAGTGATCTTCCATCAACATATCATTGGTGTTTAAAGAGGTGTCCAGAATGAACTTGTTAACTTTTATGGGGCTCTTCTTTCCACCGTAATCTGCAAAAACCTTGTGCTTTCTTCGAGAGAAGCACACTGCTCCAGTTATTGTTTCATCTCTTCCTGTAATTGGCATTCAAAGAACTTTTCATTATACACAGGAGAAGCTTTATTTATGTAACCAACAAATTCATTGTTTTGTGTAGAAGTACTGGTGCTGTTAGTACATGTAGCTGGTTTTGAGTGATAGTCCATGACTGAAAAAGAAAAGAAAAAGTTATTAAATTACCTGTAAATAGATTGACTAGCAATGACTGTCAATACATAAAGAATGATTGTTGATTAGGAAACACAGCATGCTATATTGTTAAATCATTTGCAATATAACAAATCAACTAGTTGAAGTTTACCTGACAATGACTGTGAGAGGACAGGGAAGGGCACAGGGATTGGGACATTATTAAACATCACCAAATCTCTGTAGTTATTATATTACATACTAGTCCCTGTAGTATTCATCATATTACATCTAGGTGTGCTTGTATCATTCTTTTTATAACACTCAAGAAAGTTTACAGTGAAGTTATGTTTCTGTATCAAACCAGTTAATTAATGCACATATTGATTTGTGGTCTGAAAAATATGTTTTTTATTATGTGTAATTGTGCCTGAGATTCCTGCCAATTTTTAAAGTGTTCTATAGCTGTTTTGTTGTGAGTGGTATACAAAGATATCAATTGCCTGTAGTTATTTTCTGTAATAAACAGATTATGTAGGGGAACTGTCTGTTTCATTTAACCAATTTAGATTAAAATCTCCAATGAAAACATTGTACTTGTAATGGCTCTGAGTGGGTTGCTGAATTGATTTTATTCCAATAATTAGGACATGTGTACACGATAATTTGGTTACTGACCCGAGCACATGGAACACACTCTAACACACTCTCGACGTGCATGCTCACTCATTTGCACAAATGCATCTCATTACAGTACTGTGTAGTTTGTAGGATAATTATCAACATACTTTTCAATATGTAAAACCAGAAGTAATGCCCAAAGATCATAAACAACATGAAAAATATCTGAAGTTAAAAAAATTAGCAAGAAGAGATATCAATCAAAATGGGTAAACATGAATATCAATGTGAAGAATACAATCAAAAAATGAAAATGAATAAGTATCACCATAGTAAAACTAGCAAATGATCAGGAAATGACGCTTCTGGATCATTGAATGTTACTCTGTGAATAATGTATGTTTTCAACGAACCAATTGCTATCCATTAGCAGTGATCTATTTATTTATTTATTTATTGCAATTCATGGCACATACAATACAAAATAACTAAACTTAAATAATTATTAATGATAAATAGTGCAGCCAAAGGATAATCCATTAAGTCAAAGACCCTATACAAAGAAAGATCACCATAATATATATATATATAAATAGTACAGCCAAAGGATAATCCATAAAGTCAAAGACCCTATACAAAGACAGATCACCATAATATATATATATATATATATATATATATATATTAAAGAATAAAGGAGGACGCATCGACTCTCTGTGACTCTGAGTTTTGCGCCTAAGCGCTTGTCAGACAGAACTTTATTCAATGAAGAACATACCTCCTTATATTCAAATTAGATAAGTAGCTGATTAATTCACTAGTGTGATGATCTAATCTACGTGTGAAATAAAGCTTCTATAGAGCTATTGTTGGCGGCTTGTGAAATTTGCTAAGTAAAACTTATGGTCGTGGCGGCATTTAGAAATGAGTTCTGTTCTTTTGTTTAATAAGGACGGCTTCTTAGCTCTAACTAAAATAAAGTCCTTCTGTGAGGCACAAGTGGCATCGCTTGCTTTTGTTGCTGTAGGCCAGGGCAGTCGCTAAAATACTCCAGTTAATTGTAAAATTGGTTTTGTTCTCTTTGAGTGTCCAGGTATGCTTTGATAGTTCCTTACTGTTTGAATAGTTTCTGTTCCGAAAAGAAAGTTTGTGTTGCGTGTAATGTTGTTTAAGAGTTCCTTCTGTTAGTCCAATGTAATTAATTCGGGTTGTGTCACTTTCTGTTGTTACATTGGTGTTGAAGATGATGCTTGGAGTGAGGCAGTTGTTTTTCAGAGGGCAGTCGTTTTTTTCCTGCAGTTACAGATGTTTTCCATGGAGGGTGTCTTGCTTGTCTCGAGGAATTTTTCTGTTGTGTTTCTTAATTATGGTTTGTAGGTTGTCTGTGCGGCCATAACTAACTTTTATGTTGTTTTTGTTGAAAATCTTGTTGAACCGGTGATTTTTCGGAAAATGTTTACTGACGAGGTTCAGAAACTTTGCCAATGTTTGTTTGTACGTTCATGCTGTAGGGTGGATTAAACCAAATTATGTTTCTTTCTCTGTTCTTGCGGCTGTTCTGTATGGTGTGAGTTACAGGTTTCTTGTATTTAGTTTAGGTTAATTTTTTGTCCTTTCCACTTTGTTTAAGTGCACTTTCGTAGTGTGGTTTGGCTGATATGTGATGGTGTATTTTATGCAAATTTTAGAAAGAAATGGTAATATAAGGAAATAAGACCTTCTGATGTTAAACATGCGAAGGATATGCTACTAATTCATATTAAAGGCATTTACGGATTGAGTTCAAAGTTCTAAATCTGCCTCTAGATACCCCACATAATTGCCACTCTTGTCTGGAAATGTTACTGTGTGGTGTTAATGATGCATGCTGGCATGATTCTCTGACAGTTTTTCCCCAACACTCCACATGCCCTGAGTAAATTGTCTGTAGGCTGCCAACGCCATGTTCTAGGGTTAAGAATTGTATTGAGCTGTGCATTGTGGATTGTGACTGATGCTGTGCTTAAAACATCCATGTCCAGGCATATGATGCTAAATTTCAGATGTTCAGTTATACATGTTACACCAATCAGTACCCAAAAAGAAGAAAAAAGTCTTAACGTTTTCTTTTCCTCACTCCTTAAATAATTTGTCTATCAGATGAAAATTAACAACTTGTAGGTGTTATTATAACTACAATTAAGTTTGCAATTGTCAACCTTTTGCCATTCTTAGCAAAGAAGCAAAGAATAATCATGTTATAGGTACAAACCTGAATGGTTGAATTTTTGATTAAGCTCCTTTAGTTCCTGGCAGCAGTAACATTCCTCTGCCAAAGACATAGGCACACAAACACTGCACAAACACCAAGACCTTAGTCTTGGATTAAAGTTGTAAATGCATTAAAATTGCCTCACATTACATGCCATGTTCCTCTCTGGACTTTAAGCAGCACCATCTGATCCCTGAAAAGGTGATAGATATCACAAAATCAACACATAGCACAAAGCTATGTATAGCACAAAACTATTACAAAAGTTTTGACTACTACAGAAAAAGAAACACCGTAAATCACTCCCTCTAACAACAACAACAACTTTATTTTTTCACCTCAAAATATATAAGAAAGAAAAATTTATAATAATAGTACAGACAATGATAGGGGCGCTGGCTGCCCGAAATAACCTAAGAGTTAAAAATGCCAGGCAGCCAGTTGAAAGAAAAGATGTTTAAATGTTTAGGTCAGGGACACAAAAACAAAGAGATACAGAAACACACACAAAGGTAAACTACCAGTATATTAAAGAGACTAAAATTCATACATCGCAAAACAGTATTATTTCCATTTTAAAGTTACACAGACAATACAGATGTCTAGTAATCTTTGATAAATTGCTGCTTTACTTTCTTTTTAAACAAAGACGATGAAGATAATTTTATATCTTTGTCAATGGAATTCCATACTGATACCTATCAACAAGCAATGTAATCTACCTGTGGCTTCTCCAGAAAATTGGTGCAAACATATAAATGAATGTTAATTTAGCCTAAATGCATACTGTTTCCAAGATTAGTTTTAGTGCTACACAACGTAAAAAATTCTTAAGTTCCTCCCATGTGGCAGCTTAGTCAACAAAACTTAAGTAAAGCTTCTTCAACTCTTGCAATGTTTTTTTTCTACATGTAACCTAAATGACATTTTCCAGCTTTGACTTCTACTAACTGCATCCAAAATGCCAGATGACCCTCCAAGTAGGCCAACTGTTCTTGCAATAGATCTGATACAAAGCCATCATTAAATGTAAGCTACAATGAAATTTTTGTAAGCCTTAACACTGAAATAGCACAAAGTTGCAACAAAAATACCTCTATTGAATCAGTTGAACAAGGCTTTCTCATGGATCGCAATTGCCCTTGTTTCCACATTTTCCCAAATTGAAGAGGCTTCTAAGCACACATATGTTTATGGAAGATGCATATTGTATGAACCTTAGGTGTGATCCACTTTATGGAATCTTGGATCTGAGACATCCTTGGATTCCTTTACATGGGGTGATGCATCATTTAAGTTGACAATGAAACATAACTAACTGTCCCTCAAGAGTCATGCTTATCAATTAATGACAATAAGTTTTAATGCTATATGATTAAACGGAATTATCTACTCCAATCCAAGACAAAATCGGAAACTTTTCACATGTTTTTTTTTCTATATGGTATTGAAATGCACCAGTGTGGGGAAAGCTTTCCCCACAACATTTAACTGTTCCTGGCTATTTTATGTTGTTGACAATATATGATCTCTAGCCCAATTCTTTTTTCTTCTCAGTGCCGATGACATGTCTCTTTCTTTGCAATGGCTTGATTAGTCTTTCGACAGTTCTTAAGAACTGGTTCTTCAGCTCCCATGGCTTCTCCTGAAAATGTTAAGCCTTAACACTGAAATAGCACAAAGTTACAACAAAAATACCTCTATTGAATCACTTGAATGAGGCTTTCTCATTGATCGCAATTGCCCTTGATCCCACATCCCAAATTGAAGAGGCTTCTTAGTGCACATATGTTTATAGAAGATGCATATTGTATGAACCTTAGGTTGGAATTGTGTGATCTGGACATGACTCCATTTTCTGCGGTGTATTTCCCCAACAGTCATTCAATAGTGAGTGTGCAAACGGCTCTGCCTGCTTCCAATAATAAATTGGATAGAGCAAGTGGGAAAGTTATGACCTCTTCCATACATACATACATACATACCTACCTACCTACCTACCTACCTACCTACATACATACATAGTTTACTTGATAACGCAGGTTACAGAATATGCAAGACCGAAGTCCTGATGTGGACCTGCCTATCTACTATTTAAAAACCAAAGTATACACATGTGAATAAATAGAAAATCAACAGAAATTGAATAATGAATAATAATACAAATATAAATATGTAGGACTATGGATTACAATTAAAAATATAGTTAAGAACTAGATGAAATAATTGTTAAAATTATACAATTTAGATATGATTAGATCAAGATAAGATTAATAAAGAAATTCCTCATTCCTATTTCTTATCATGGAAGATTCCTTATTATAACTTATAGAATTAATTAAGTCCTTACTGGATCTAAGTCTTTTTTTGAAACATTCTAAGCTAGAAGACTTTTTGATCGAATCAGGAAGTGAATTCCATGCAATGGCAGCCCTATGCCTAAAAGTCAGCCTGCCAATTTCTGATTCATGGATTTCCTCAGGCAGTGAGATGATTGTTTTAACATTACTAGATCATTTAAAACATTGGTATTGCATCTATAGTAAGATTTATAGGCTTCTACTAACAGTCTCTTAGTATAAAAAAATGATAAATTGTTCCAGCCTTTCAATTTATTCAATTGATCAGCATTCGAATTCCTTGAAAGTTTAAAAATAAGTTTAGAAGCTTGTATATGAGCACGCTCAAGATCATCCATTAGTGCAGGTGAGCAGGAACCCCATACTAGTATTTCGTATAAGACACTAGGAAGTACTGTCCTAAAATAAATGGTCTGTAGAATGAATGATGGCAAGAATTTAATTCTTCTGAGGACTGCTATTTTCTTATTAAAAGATTTTAACAGGCTTTTAGTGTGTTCTTGCCAAGAAAGATTACTGTCTATAGTCACTCCTAGACATTTACATGATGATTTAAATTCAATAATTTTTTCCCCGTTCTTCAAAGGTAGCAATGGACCAATGAATCTTTGTTTAGATAAAAATAAGGCTTCTGACTTAGTTTCACGAGCAATCAATCTGTTAGCACCACACCAACTAAAAACTTGATCCAGTATATCTTGCATGGCCTTAAATATAATTTCAATATCATTGCTTACTGTAAATATGGTAGTATCATCAGCAAACATATAAAGTTCTCCTGAGGTTATAGATTCAGGAAAGTCATTGACATAAAGAGAGAACAGTTTAGGTCCTAAAATTGACCCTTGTGGTACTTCAAACTTGATAAAGATAGTGTCTGATTTCACTTCATTAACTTGGACAAATTGGTTGCGATTTGACAGATAGCTTTTCATCCAAGATAGCAAATTTCCTGATATACCAACAGCTTTCAACTTTTGTAATAAGATGGTATGGTTCACCGAGTTTAAGGCCTTCCTGAAGTCAGTAAACAGAACACCAACTTTGAGATTTTCATCTAGGGCCCACTTCCAAGTGTCAGTAAGATGAAGAAGGAGACCTTCTGTAGAATGATTCTTGCAAAAGCCCCATTATTGTCACTAAGCAGGTCCTGAGCTTCAATATGATTGTCTATGCTGTCACTTATGATGTCTTCAAGAATCTTTCCTGGAATACTTAAGAGAGATATGGGCCTGAAGTTACTCATATCAGTGGGTGCTCCCTTTTTTAAAACTGGCTTAACACGTGAGAGTTTCCAGTTTGTTGGAAAAACTGTATCATCTATACTTTTCTTGAAAACTGGCAGCAGGCTATGGATAGAAGATACCCCAAGGAGTTTGAGGTCCTTGGGTGAGACTAAGTCCGGTCCAGTATCTTTATTCGGCTTTGATGATTTTTCAATTTTTTTCTTCACTAGTTCCCAATTTAACTCTATGCCACATCTTGTAGGAGTGACTCTTGTGACATAAGAAGTTAAGGTCTTTGGATCAAGAGGTTCTAAATTCTTTGTAAGTTCTTCACTGATATTAATAAAGAACTCATTAAAGTAAGAAGCTTTTTCTAGATCACTGGTTAATACATCTTTACTGTCAGTTATTATGGGGCCAGTAGTACTATCCTTACTTTTCCTTAGAACCTTGTTGGTTAATTTCCAAAATTGCTTAGGATCTTTAGAATTCATAAATTCCTGTTTCCAATAAGCAGCTTCCGATTGTCTTAACAACTTTTTTACTTCATTTCTCTTGGATTTATATAATTCCCATTTGACTTGATCTTGAGATGACTTGGCTTCTTTAAGTAACTTATAACGAAGATTTATTTGCTTCCTTATGTAAGTAGAAATCCAGGGTAAAGATTTGCATCGTATTTTAACTTTCCTAGTTGGGAGGTGATGGTTGACTCTATCCTTATATAAATAGTCCCACAGGTACAAGCTATCGTCAACGTCGTCAAAAATACCAGCTAATTGCCACGGCGCATGATCCATATCATTCCTAAATTGTTTGATGTCAAGTGATTTATAAGCTTTAATTGTTATATACTTGGGTTTAGGATTAACTCTAGTAGTCATAAAGACAGCAAATACTAAGTTGTGATCAGAAATACCCAGGTCAATTGCACCAGAGTTTTTCCACTTTAGCTGGTTGGCTGGTGATGACGAGGTCAATGAGAGACTGAATTGTGACTCTCGACGGGCAGGACATGATGTTTTTAAGGCCAAAAGAGGAAATTATCCTTTTCAGCCTTTTTCCATATTGAGATTCAGTCTTACTTGATCCTTTTAACATGTCGGAATTGAAGTCACCCAAAAGAATAATATTTTTCCTTCTAAGCCAGATGTTTTCTAGCACATTCCTGAAATGATTGAAAAATAAGGAGTCTTGAGGTGGTCTATATATACATCCTATCAGGAAAGATTGTGATCTTATTGTTACATTTAGCCATGCCGCTTCTAAATGGGTGCAATTCCAACGGGTTACTAAATAAGCCGTAAGGTTAGCTTTGAAATATATTGAGACACCTCCTCCAGGACCTGAATCACGATCTCTTCTCACAAAACTGTATCCATTGATATTGATCCATTCATCGGGAATATCTTCTCTTAAATGGGTTTCCGAGATGCCAAGGATATCAAAACTAGCTTGATCTAAAATATTATGGACTTCTGGTAGCTTATTTATTAAACCATTGATGTTAAGATGAGCGATTTTCAAGTTCCTGTCTCTTCAAGTTCCTGTCTCTTCAAGTTCCTGAATTTCTTCTTTTGCACGTGTTGTTTTACTATCGGTACTTGAGCTTGTATAGGAACAGAAAACTGAAATTTTGATCTTTCAGGTCGAAATAAATAGGTAGAATCTCTCCTGACGTCCCGAGCAGTATTTATCATGAAATTAAGAATGAGGTAAACAAAAATTGTGGCTATTGAGTGTCTTAAACTGGGCGAAGAAGGCGGCGATAAAAATATAGCCGCCATCTTGAGCCACGTCACGGCACCAAAAACCAATGTAATGTCACTATAGACTGTCATGACTTGCAGCTAGGAAAAGAGATTGCCAAGGCTATCCGTGCAACAACTACTGGAGGTTTGGCTGGTGTGCAATCAATGGCATTTGAACATGAAGGAAGAGTTGAAATTGCCTGTAATGTTGAAGCTTCAAAGGTATGCTTCTTCTTCGCCTTGGAGTCTCTGTGACTCAGTCGTGGAGCATACATAGTTGGAAGGTGTGTGATGCCATATTCCCGCTGCCTCTGATTTCATGGAGGCGAGACTAAAAAACATGTCGCTCTAGCTCACAGGGCCACCTACTCGAGTCCAAGAATTTGAGATGGGGAATTCAAAAGCTGTGGGACAGGTGAAAGGTTGAAACTTTGAGAAAGGTCTGTCTATCATTCAACACTCATGCTAGTAAAGAATTTTGATATTAATTTGCAGAAAGTACCAGATTAACTTATTCTAACTGGAAGAAACCTGAGCAAGTTGATCGGTTTATATGGGAGCCTTTTCTATTCAATACCTATACAGGCAAAACATTTTGATATCTATTGGCTGAAAGTACTGGCTTATGTTACTCTTTACAGGAAGAAACACTTGCATGTTGGTCATGACTTTAAACATAAGAGGTGGCTCTTGTAGGAGTCGGTTTGTTATGGCTCTGAAAAGAGCTGTTTTATTATAGAGCTCTTCTGTTTTTCTCCAATGACTTGCTGCTGTGGGTACTTCCAAAGGTAAGGAAATTCAGCTGGGCCAACAAACTAAAAGTATCATAGTTTTTAATATGTGCAATAATTACACAGAATTATTTTGTATTGCTGTGCAATGCTCTGAAATGTCCTGTAAGATATTTAAGTTTTACATTACTTTTATCCTTCTTCCTGATTGTTGGTGCATGTGGCTATCCTGTCTCAATCCTCATCCAACTTTTTAGTGTACGATCTATTGGTTGGGTGGAGGTTGTGCACTCAACTTTCTATTTTCTTACTCCATGACCTGAATTGTGTATTTGGAGCTCTTGCCAACCCTTTTGTGTGCCACGATGAAACATTCATGACAGTTCATGGTTTTTTTTCAACAGGCTGGCAATTTGCATTAGAAATATTGCCTCATATTTCCTAGCAACTGGGGTAAACGGTGTGCGAGAGCTACAAAAAAAGAATTTTGAGAATTATTATTATTCATTATAATTATTAATATCAATATAATCCAGTTCTTTAATGTTGGTTTACAAGATTATTGACCTACCATGTATTTAGAGAGTTATATCTTCATCAAAGTGCACCACTCTGAAAAATTTTGCCCATTTCCTTGCCTTCTCTTGGAATTGCTGAGGAGGTAGATGTTGTTCCTCGCTTGGTTGCACTTCTAGAGCTGAAAATAGCTCAGAAAATCCTTGGAATTGACATTAACCTTTTCAAATTTGTCTGCTCTTCTTTAGTTACAAAATGATATTTTCCCTTTTAGAAAATTAAAAATATATGCTATCTCTTCAAAACCATTTCTATTTTTGTGCACATTGTAAGATATGAAGAACTTAAATACCTTCCACAGTTTTTCCACATTCTTGTAGGCGGTCATCCCCTGATTTTGCCTTCAGCTCCAAATCTTGAAGTATGTTGAGCAGATCTTTACCTAAGCCAAATTTGAAAGTGTACATTAGAATCATTATGGCTCCTTCAGGAGCTAGTTGTTTACAAGCAAATCTGATTCTCTAAGTAATTGCAGTCAAAGAGAAAGTTTTAGCCTTGCAATTCTATAAATTGATGATGATGTTTTTATTTGACTGCCATCTAGTCTTTTCTATTGTATTTAGGATGTGGTAGTAAGAAATATAAAGGCGAAGGTGGCTACATGATTGTGCAAACCACTCAAGTCAAGGAGGTATGAAGCTTTGTCCATTGCCTATCCAACAAAATCATCATGCCCAAATTCTGAAGGAAAATCTCGCTATGAATATTGAAGAAATACTTAAGGGCACATCACTCAAAAATAGAAATGAAAGTTTATTGATCAAGTCAACAATTGAACTGTTACATAAAAAAATACATTATTTATTCTTGAAAGTCTGCAGAATAAAATAAAATGTCTTAATGAAAATATTCTTCATAAATATCAGTATTATTTCCCTCAAGTTTTGAAATAGGAATTGGACTTTATTTTAAACCACTGAGAATACTTACAACTGTACTGTCTCCATGATCATCTCCCTCACTGTCACAGTCATATGGATGTTTACAATATTCCTAGAAAATATAACTAAAATTGCATAGCTCATTTATGCTTTGATCACCAGAAGAAAGGTTAACTTTTCTCTGACAAAAGACTTGAAGTGGATAATATTTCAGTCATATTTCACAAGTACCTGTCTATGAATTCTTGCAAGCCTTCTTTTTCAGACCTAGAAATGAATGTTCAAATCACAAAGTTAATTGCATGAAAGAATATTCACCAAATTATTTCTTAAGGCTTCCTATGGGAATAATTTCTCCAGTGTTCAGAGTGTCACATAAACCATTTGAATTATCATTTCTACCCTAAAAGTATCACTTTGCCTTTCTGATAATACCAGTGCTGAACATGCGGTTCAGATTCACGTTATAGTGAGGAAATGTGCATTTGATCAACAGCTGAAACTCATGGAAGGAAACCTTTACTGCACTGGCAGTTGCTAGATTTTTTCATTATATTGGAATTATTAAAGAACATTAATTATTTAAACCATCAAATGCAAGCAAAGATTAAGGATTCTTCTTGGACAATACCTTGTAGTATCCAGTAAACAATCAAAGAAAACTTTTACACTTTGAGCCAGAGTTTCACAGTTTCAATGAAGTACAGACATTATCTCTTTAGAGTCCTCCACAGTTTCATCTAGGCTCTCCCCTAAATAATTAACATGGGGCATAAAAGTGATAACTTCCTGATTTCTTGTTCTACTGTAATAGGAATTGTGATGATTTTAAAATTATCATCAATAACATCATTACAGTGTCATATAATATGGCCACATTGGCTCTAGTAAAAAAAAGATGCGTTCACTAACACCTATAGTACTGGTGTATAAATTTCTGTTGATGAGTATCTTTAGGGGCACTAATTTTCAGATATTTTAATATTATAAAAAAATCTTTATTTAATACTCATAAAAAAAGACCTATGTACAGTGCTTCACTTAAAAATAATTAAATTTGTACCTTAACATCTGTTAGAAAGAAAAGAAAAAATCATAATGTCTCAATATCTCTTGAACTATAATCCACGAAAATGTTTCTCTACTAATTATTATTACTATTACTATTAGCAATCACTACCAATATTTAACATCTTTTCACTAATTCCTCTTTAAAATCTGCCACGGTTTCAACATGAACCAACAACGATAAAAACATTAAATAGTAGTAATAAATAAAATGCAATATTCAATATCTTTTCTCTAAATAAAAATCTAGCGTCCCAAAAGTCCTGCTAAAAATAATAATAGTAATATATTCTCACCAGGGCTACCCACAAACAAAGCCTCAAGGATGTTATATGATATGGGAAAGGCCAGCCCAAGGCGGAAGTGAGTAGGTAGCTACCTGGAGCGTAGGCACTATCATCGCTGCGGGAAGGAGGGAGGGGCGCACTTAGCTAAACCTCCTCAAACGCCGTGGAAAGGACTTTTGAGGTTATAAAGGACTGACCGCACTGGAATAAGATTATATAGCCAAAAAACGTGTAAAAGATTGCATAACCATTCTCATGCTAAAATCCCAGGGGTTTGGAGTCACGTGACATGCTGAAATTCACCATTGTTCGAAGGGATCCCTGGTGAGAATAATAATAATAATGAAATAAAAAGATATATATGAAGTAAGGAAACACATCAATAGTCCGATTTAATGGCTCCTTCAACAACATCGACGTCGATATCAACATTCTTAATGTCACATGGCACTCTTCTTGTCCTCGAGCCTCGAAGACAAACCAACGCAGATCTCAAGAGTGCGAATGAGGTTCTGGTTCTGATCCATGAGATGGTTTTGGCATACTGCTCCCCTCTTTTGATGGCAATCAGCTGTGCTAAACGGCTACGATACTTCAAGCACTCCTTTCCCATTCCGCCAGTTGTGGTGAAGACCAAAGATGTAAATGTTCCATGCTTCAATGTCCAGGACTCTCTCTGAGTAGAGACGCTTTTTCTCGTTCTCATGGAGAACGAAGAAGAATCGAAGAATGCTCAGATATTTTAATAATAATAATAATACTAATAATAATACTTCATTTATATGGCATCATCACAAGGGGATGCGAATTGGCTGCACTGTAAGTATCCTGGAGAGTCCCATACATTTTCTTAGCCTAAAAGTCTACAAAAATGTATGGGACTTTTTGAGCGTTCCAGGCAGCTGTCCTGTAAGGCGTCATAATCCTGTTGCTGCTGGCATCGATGTGACAGATAATTGCTTTTGCAGTGTTTTCTTTGCCAGCTTATACTTGTCATCAAGTTTCAATAAGGTGGCTCTCATTTTTCATGAGAACAATGAAGTTTTTGTAAATTGTGAGATCGGATGCAAGAGCACATGTTCAACTATTTTGCTCCTCTTGCTTGGGAATGCATTAGTAAAATGCCGGACCTTGAAGCCTCCAATAAGCTGGAAATACCAAATAAACGGGAAGTAAAATCGTGAAAAAATACTCCCAAGGAGAAATGAAAACAAAATAGAAAATGGAGAAAGCAAAAGCAACAGCAGAAGAATGCGGGTAATCTGGCTCTGCTTGCTAATACTGAAGTTCTGCTGGGCATCAATGATGGACCAAATGTGGCAGAGATGAGCTTGACAGATAAGAAATCACTTTCTCCAAATCTGGATACAGAACAGGTAGGCAACGAAAGCGGACTCATCATGCTTCAGGCTAATTCTAAAAAAGAAATGGTAAGTAATGCGAAGCAACTACGATCACCAACCCTCTTGGATGTAAATTGTTCAAGATCAGCAACAATGCTTTGAATGGCACTTGGAGATGATGCAAGATGCAAGCCAACTCAACATTCAAAGCCTTTTGTGGCACAGACAACGTTTCAACGCATTGTTGGTCAGAAAAATATTCATTTGAAGAGTATGTCAGATAAAGAATTCAACTGCAACTTTAAAGAATTGATTCCAGAACATTTGGAGTATCTAACCATAGTTAATAAAGCAAACTGGTTTAGACAGAAATTCTAAACCCCAGACTATCATCAATCATCAACTCAAATTCTGGAAGCATTACCGCACTTTTCTTTTGTAATAGAAGTCTATTCTCTAGTTCTTGGACTGTCCATTCCTGCAATGTTTTCAAAGTTTTTACTCATTTACAGAGGTCTCTAAAGCTACCATAGTATTTCTAGAGGCTCTCTGTAGCAGGTTTGTCTTCTACCACAGATTTCAATGGACATGCAACAGGTCTCGCCATGTCATGACTTCTCTTAGGCATACTGAAAGTTGACAAGGCTCCAAACTTTGGTGTTTTTTTGGCCATCTTTTCCAATTGAATTGAAATAAAAATAAAAGAAAAGTGATGTGTAACAGCAATCTGTATAAGAATATAAAGTTCAAACACGAATGAGACATCATTTATGTGGCCGGTCATGTTTACATGGATACCAGATATGTTTATTACAGACAACTCAAGCACTTACATGTCTCATATCATAAGGTTCGAAATGTTTCTCACATGTAAACACCTTGCCATTATCGATTTGATTTTGGAAGTCTTTGTCAATGACTCATCTTCGTCAGCTCATTTGGCCACTCTTCCTGCCACTTCTTGTATTCTGCATTTCGTGGTGAGTACAGTTTAAAGATACCAATCCCTTTAGTTCTACGGCATGTACCGCAACCAAACACCAAACAGTTGTCACCAGGCATTCTATTTTCAATACAACGAACTCAGAAAACGATTCCAGTCAAAAGAACTACATTGTGGAGCTTTAAAAACAGGTCAGTTCAAGTCTAACTCTTTGAACGACGCCATATTGGATTTGTGTGTGCATGGTCATTGTCACGTGGCTTTGAATAAAGAAGACAATAACCGTTTCTTTGAAGTTTACTGCATTTCATAACCAGTTTGCTTTATTAACTATGATCTAATCCAACATTCCATTAGTAGTAGTAGTGCATTGGGGGATCATGGCAATCTCCCAATGTTGTTTGGAGTAGTTACAAATAGCTTGCCCTCATGCCTTGTTCCACAGTTCCATGGCATCAACCAAGAAAGCGCTACTCTTCATTAGGCTGCAAGCAAAAACCTGCTTAATCCAACAGATTGTATTTGACTGTTTATAAAGATAGCTTCCACCTTGAGCTATGTTCATTCAAAAGGCTACCTTCACAAAGACATAAAAGCTAACAATGTAGTATTGGAAAGAGAGTCCAACTCTGCAAAATATAACCTGATTCTTATTCATTTTGGTAAAAGTACCATCCTCAAAACAAAGTTCATCCTGCTGTTCAAGAAAGATCTATTTAGCCCTAGAAGTCCCAAAAGAAAGACATAACAGTGTTGCTAGTGACATTTACTTGTTAAGAAGAATGCTGAAGGCTGTGTCGTGTTCAATAGGTTTTTATGAGAAGGTGCGGGTGCTTGTGGAAAAAGCCATCGACGAAAACCCCGGTGATAGGCTTACTGTTAAAGAATTTTTGCAACAAATCTCTACAATTATGCCATAAGTATTTCACTAGTTCTTTTTCCTATGACATGTGTTCGGAACAATCTATTCATGATAAGTGATGTGGAAACGCCCCAATTTTTCTGACAGAAAGCCACCACAGAAACTGTAACAAAATAAACTGAAATTCTTGGTTTCTTTCTTTCTAAATTTAAATTAAGGTTCTATTTAGCATTTAAGAGACAGTAGAATGGCAAGTAAATACATCTCTTTTATAAAAACATCAGCTGAGTAAGTGAAGTTGTTTGCTGAACTACTTTCACTGTGATGTTTCCACCATACACTAAAATTCATGTTTCATCGGTTATCAAAATCATAATTGTAAATATACTTTATACTTTACGATTTATTGACGTTAACAAACTGTTTTCGTGATGTTAAATAAGATCTTAGCCAGGCGAGTACTATTCCCTTGATCCCAAAGCGACTAGATAACCTTGATAAGATGGAATGATCTACAGTATCAAAGGCAGCAGATAGTGGAAGTAAAAGTAGAATAACAGTGTTGTTGTTATCAATAGTAGTGAGAATATCATTGTGAACTCTAATGAGGGCCGTTTCAGTACTGTGAAATGCTTTATAGGCGGACTGAAAAGTATCGTCAAGATTTATATACGCACACACACACACACATATCTATATATATACACAGTAT